>NC_067168.1:38293989-38561489 GCF_903995435.1 Acomys russatus | reverse complement strand
TTGGAGGATAAAGTTGTTGGTAGGAAAAAAAAGAGGGGTTGAAGAAAGGAGTGTGTACATGTGGGGAAGAAGAAGAATTGGAGGGTAGATACTAGGTCAAAAATTGACAGAAATAGTAATAATCAGGGGAGATAAGTTTTCAAATATGATAATCCCATCTGGGCAGTTGGCAAAGAACAAATGCTCTTGGCTCCCCGTAGAAATGATAATTTTAAAAGTGGACCAGAGAGCTTCAGATAATTATTTGGTCCTTTTAAATATTTATGAGTTCCAGTGTGCTACATACATTTTAAAAGACAGTTGACAACTGGAGCATATATCATCTTGTTCCCTCTGCCAGCTAAAAATAGGTTCCTTTTTTAATGTAAAAACAATACTTTCCATTTGGTGTCCATGAAATAAACGACTGTAAAATACTAATTTCTAGGTGTGACAGTGAGGTTAAGGGAAGGTTTTTTCTCTTAAACTTTTAGCTGAGTGACTGGCTTGCTATTTCTGCTTGAAAAGTGCCCATGGGCACTTCCTTATTAGTAGCCAGGTTTGGAATCCAGCTTAGGGGAGCCTGAAATTATGGCTGCTCCTCTCTCTCTGTCTCTCTCTCTCTCTCTCTCTCTCTCTCTCTGTTCTTCTGTCTGTCTCTCTGTTGGACTGTCTGTCTGTCCCTGTCTCTATCTTTTTCTCATCCCTCTGGGATAGCAGAATCTTAAGGAAGATGCCAGCCATGGCCTGGAGGAGCAAACTCAAAAACTGATTCTGAAATGAAGAGTTCAGGTTGGGATCAAATGGGCAGAGCATTGGTGGGAGCCCAAGAAGCTAGACCTTTGTTTCAAACAGGACTCAGAGTTTCCTAGGGACAGTTGTTTCCTCTAGACAGGTGGGGGCAGAATAATTAATGAGATAATGACCACACCCTCATTGTACATTTTTGTTGGCACTCACAGAGGTAGAATGCCTCATGGATACAGTCTGCACCTCATTTGGATTCATTTTGTGCTGATATGTCCATTCCCCAAACACAGGAGCTAGCCCCTGACCCCCCATCAATGAGGCTCCCAGAGAACTTCTCTTGGTCTAAAAGGCAGCTACTGGGCTACCTCTGAGGGTAGCAGTTTCTTTGTACCTCCTCCTGCCTTTGGGAGAAGCATACCCCCGTACTCAGAGCCTCCTTCATGCTGTCTGAGGGTAGCAGGCAGGTATAGTAAGCTGGGCTTTCAATGAGACAGAGCTGGAAGAATGTACATATTTTACGAAAGGACATTTGTTCGAATGGCTCACATGTTAGACAGGGTAGTCCAACAGTGGCTGGCATCATGCTACAAAGGCTGAGAACCTGAGAGCTGCTTAGCCTCAGCAGTCCTAGTCGGGTATCAATGATCTGGAAGGTTCCTGGAGAGTCACTAGTCTTCAGTTTACATTGAAATACTGAGTAACCCAGATTTCAATATAGAAGGATGGTGGCACCTACAGCAGCCATGATGATGGGACAGATGCACTTATCAACAAGATGCAAAGGTAGAAAGGAATCCACACTGTCTACTTTTGACCTCTTTATATCTAGCACATTTTCTAAAAGCACATCCCTCACCCCAGCTCTGGGAAGGGTCTTCTCACCTCAGTTAATCCTTCCTGGAAAAGTACCAGGAAGGTGTGACTTCCCAAAGGCGTGACTTCCCCGATGGGTGACTCTTAGTTGATTCCGGATCCCATCAGGGTGGAAAGATTAGCCATCATAGTTGGAATTGAGGACCATGACTCAGATCTGTCTAAAAGCAGATTCCCCAAGCATCTGCTTTCAATGTGGGAGTAATGAAGAGAGACAGTGACTCTTATAGGAATAAGAGCCAAAATGTCTTCCCCAAAGATCAGAAAGAGGGCCATCTTCATGAATAATAGGAGTTTTAAGCTCACTTCTCTGTTGGGTCATAGGACTATGACTCATTTAAAAGCAAATTAATAAAAGACATTGTCTCATCCCCTCACGGAGTTGGAGAATTGGTTGCTAAAGAACCAGGTTGTCTTGGTAACACTCCCAAGCAGAACTGCCACTGAGAGGCCTGACCATCAGCAGGCCTGGTGTAGCTGGGCCCACTGGGAAGATGCAGAGGGGACAAGGCAGCCAACGCTCTCCCCCGGAGTGTGTGCCTGGGCTTTAACACACACTAGGAGACACAGGAACACAAGTCTTGAGGGGAAGTGGAATATAGACAAAAGGCAGAGGAGCCCTAGTGCGGATCAGAGCTGTCATCCAGATGATGGTCTACTGTCCTGAGTACTGGGAGAAACCTCTTGGAGAGGCCATGACATGACTATGGTTTGAAGATGTTTCCATTAAACCTACCAGGACCCCCAAAATAGTAGCTCCTCCTCATTTTTTTCTACCTAGATCTGGTGCCTACCATGCGAACCTCGCTTGAAATTGCTAAAAAAAAAAAAAAAAAAAATCTTAGGTACACTTGTTAGGAATCAGCATAGAAACCAAAGCTGATGAGAAGACTCCAGACTACCTTGGGAGCATGTGCTTACGTGGGGGATAGGATGCCTGAGTATGTGGTTAGGGAAGGTCAGTGTAGACAGCTTATCTCACCGGCTAGAACTCACATATCATGACGCGGTTCAGAGATATTTCTATAGCAATTGGCCAAAGAAAAATGTGCTATGGTTTAATATTAAAATGTCCCTTGTAGACTCCCATCTGAAGGCTTGGCCCTAAGCAGTCAATATTATTTGGAACATGTAAGGAGTGGGACTTAGCTGGAGGAAAGAAAGCATATACTGAAGTTTCCACCTGGCCAGTGATCTTTCAACCTGGTCAGGAAACATCTTTGCCACCCTATTTTAGGCTTATCAAGAAGTGAGCAACTTTCCCGCCCCCAATCCCAGTCTGCCTCAGTGCTGCCCAGAAGCAACAGAGCTGGCCCTCTGTGGACTGACACCTCTAAAACTTTGCCAAAATAAACTTTCCTTCCTTTAAGTTGTTTCCCCAAGTTATTTGTCACAGTCCTAAAAAATTTGCCCAGAATGTGTTCAAAACAAGACTAGAAAGAAATATTATCTACAGCAGCATCCATGATGACAGGACAGATACATTTATCAACAAGATGCAAAGACAGAAAAGAATCTACACTGCCTGACCTTTGACCTCTTTACGTTTAGCACATCTTCCAGAATCACCCGCCTCCCAGTTCTGGGAGGAGTCTTCTCATCTCAGTTAATCCTTCCTGGGAAAAGTTCCATGAAGTGGCACTTCCCAGAGGTGTGACTTCCCAGACGTTTGTAGATAATATTTCTTTATGGATTGAAAAAAATCTAGTTAGTCCATGTTAGTCCTATGAGAATTCAGAGCCTGTTCCTTCATCGGAGCCTTAAGGGATGACTGTTTAGGAGCATAGGGAAGACTCTTTTCCAGATATGTTTTTTGATCTGAGATGGAGGCAGTGGTGTACTGCAGACAGACCCAAAATCAAAGGGTTGGCTCTCACAAGACACCCATGTATTATAGTGTTCCATAGAAGATTGTGGGCATGACAGTGTGGGGGATGTCATGCTACATAGGTAGGGGACCTGTCTCTTGGAAACAGGTCTCCCAGGTAGTCAAGCCCTAAGCAGAGAGGGCTACACATGGTAGATAGCAGCCAGGTTCTCTGCTGCCCAGGGTTTAGTGACAGCCTGGCCATGAGACATCTCATAGGTTACCAGACACAACCCACATTATTCTCTGGAATTCCCTAGATGTTTGCTGAATTTGCTCTGCTCAGTCCAGGCACCCTCCCGCAAAGGACGCAGTACACAGGGCCTGTCAACGAACTCAGTAATATATAGGAACTTGACCTAGGGCATGCGCCGCCCTCCTGGTCTTTATGTCCTCCCAAAAGATGTGAAGAAAGATACCTTGTTTTATGTTGGCTGGGCTTGAACTGCACTTCAGATCCCACTATGATGTTGACACTACTAAACCTCTTCCATGAGGGGCAATTCTCCTCTGGACTTCTCTCAAACCTTTCATCCTCTTGTTTCCTACACCCTAAGAGTGACAAAGAGCAGAGGGTTGAGAGATGGATATGCCTAGGAGGTTATCTCTTCTTCATGGCTGGGTCTGTAGCCAAGGGTATCAGACTATTTATACCCTTGGTTTCAAAGACAAAAAGACTGTCTGGACATACCCTCCTCCATTGGATGTATCACTTGTCATGTCTTAAGCAAGCCACTCTGTTGTGCTCCTCATCTACAGAGGAGGTATTAGACACCAAGTCTCAGAAATACCAGGGAAAGGAAATGGGACCAGTTGTAGCGATGTGCTCAGCGTCCTAGCAACCACACAGCTTCAAGTTGTATCTCCTCGGTGAGCATCTGATACTCTGCCAACATTGCAAAGCCAATGACTAACTCGGGATGGATACATAAACTAGGGAAGGATAACATGCTATTAAAAATGAAAGGGTATGCAGTGGCACTGGTTTAGAATCTACATAAGTAAAAATATTTAAAAAAAAAAAAAAGGTGTCAGATGGGAATTATCGGGTAGTGGGTAACTGCACTCTTGGCTTTAGATTTTTACACTGCCTCCTCCTTATTACTGCATGAACTTCAGATGTTGTTCTTTGGGAAAATGGGGAAACACTGGCCTTCCAGGTAAAGAGACTTACTCCAAATTTTAGAATTAGTCACTTGGAAAATTGGGACTCAAAATGGGGTCCATGATGGTCAGGGCTGGCTCATATAGCTTAGTGCTGGGGCTCTTGCTGGATTCTGGCTTTCTTGGACTTGAGCACAGCTATACTCTAGCCCCCATTTCTGTTTTTTCTATCAGTACTACGGCAAGTCATTTTGGTTCTGAGTCTAAATGAACGCATCAGGCTTGACCCTCGAGGAGCCTCCTATTAGGACAGCTACTGTCCTCCCAAAGCATCGTAAGGGATTTTTCACAGTCCTAATTAGAGTTATTTCATTGCACCCTCCTGCCAAAACACAGATTTCAAACAGATTTTTTTTTTTCTCTTTATAATTGAAGAACGGAGAAATCTGATTCCTAGAGAAGTTCACAACACATTTCCTCCTCTCAAGAGAGAGAAGGAGAAGGCTGCATGAGAAAAGCAGGCTCCATGCTCCACGAAAAGGCAGCTCCCCATTCTAGGCAGGGGGACAAGGACAGCAGTAGAGTGAGCTCTCCTTTGCTAGCTAGGCTAAGGGGAGCTGGCCTACAGAGCAGGGCCTCAGTGGCTCTCAGAGGCCAAGAAAGCTGCACGTTAGGAGCACATTTATGTGCTCTGTCCTCTGTGCTTTCCTCCCCTTCCCAATCAGAAAGGGATGACTTTATGGGTAAAGCAAGAATAAGACAATATTTAAAACTGGTAAGAAAAATTCAGTCAGGGCTGGCGATGGGGTTCATGGAGTGCTTGCCTAATGTGTGTGAGGTCCTGGGCTTGACTGCTACCACCACAAGAAGGAGAATGGTGGTGTCCCTGGGCCATTCCAACACTCAGGAGGAAGGAGGGTCAGAAGTTCAAGGCCATCCTCAGCTCTATGCTGAATTCGAGGACCATGCAGGATCCTGTCTTCAAAACAAACACCAGCTCAGTCAAAGGGAGAGCTGCTGAGTAGCAGTGCCAGCACTGACATTCATGAGATGCCTTTTTGCATATGTTGCTGAGGAAAAATAAACAGTGATCTGCGTTGTGGTGTCCCTCAGTGAAAGCACACAGCAGGAAGTACAAGCCATCTGCCTGGCTGCTGAGCCTTGCTGCTGAAGGAAACAGGTTATTTCCCTCCGTTCGTGGTGGACTTCTTAATGGCTGATCTGTATCCCCAACACCAACATGTATTAAGCTTCAACTTTGGGGGAAAAGCTGTAGGTTCAGAGTCTGAGGGACATTTTTAGAGACCTAACTGGAAACTTTTTTTTTTTTTTTTTTGACAAATGCAAAGAAAATGCTTTACAATTTATAATTAAAACATTTTATAATTTTTCATTCATGAACATATGCAATCAATGTTTTATTTAGTCATTGAAAATTTCATGCGTGCGTATAATATATCTTGATTAAAGCTACCCCCACTCTTCTATTGCATTTTCTTCTGTGCACTCAATACATTTGCCTCTCATCTTCATGTTTATTAAAAATATTTTTATAATCTACTGAGTCCAATTAGTCCAGCCCAGATTCCTATTAGTGTGGTCCACTGGGGCATGGGCAACCTGTGAGTGGCTGTATCTCAGAGGAAAGTGACTCTCCCATCCTCCACATCTGTCAGTCCTTCGCTAAGCATCACATATTCTATGGAGATCCATACTGCAACTAAGACAGGCCATTGTTGACCAACTCTTAATGAAGAAAGTCTGAGTATAAACAAACAGGAAGCAAAATACACAGTGTGATGGAAGGATATGTGCCATGTAGAACGAAACAAGAAAGGGGGTGATGATGGGGCGATGGGGGGCCTGGGATGCTAGTTTATAGAGGTTTGTTACGAAAGACCTCAAAAGCTTTGGAGACGTTGAAGGAAAATTGGATGAAGTCACCTGGCTGTGAAGGACAAGGTGATTTTGGAAAAAAACAATGAGTAGGCAGAGAAAAGAGAGCACTTGAACTATGAGCCAAGGGCAGGCAGGGGGCATAGGAAGAGGGGAGAGACAAGGGAAGAAGAGAAGGAGAGTGGCGGTTGCAGAGACACATAGCCAGATTGAGTGGTACCCAGTCATTGCCAGGGCCTCTGCTGTTTCTCTAAGCGTTTGGGGGAAATACAGGACGGGTCAGCAGAGGAGTGGCATGATCTCGCCCAAGATTAGGAAGATGGCTCAAGGTCCCTTGGAAGAATAAATGGCTGGGTGTTAAACAGGAAGGGAGTGTGGTTTAGAGAGCTGTCTCAGCAGTTAAGCACTTGCTGCCCTCGTAGAAAAACCAAGTTCAGTTCCCAGCACCAATATGGGGGTTGTTCGCGAACACCTGTGACCCCCAACCCCAGGGGATCCAAAGCCCTCTTCTGGCTTCCTCAAGCACCTGCACGTATGTACACACATCCAAATGCAGACACACACATGCACAATTAAAAATAACACAATTATTCTATACAAGAAACTAGCCCCATAAGCCAAACGTGAGATGCTAGTGGCCCAGAGGACCATAGTGTCAAGAAGGAGAAGGATGGAGTCTGGATGTATTCTTTCAGGCTGAGACAACGGGATTAGCTGATGGATCTTTTTTCCACAAGGTTTGAGAGAAAGGAAGAAGTTGAAACTAGAATAAAGCAAATAGAAACATGGGCTTGTCACTCGGGAGCCCGAGAAAACAGGGAAGGAAGCATTTCTACAGGAGAGGCAAAATGATGCTTTAATTACCCACATGGTATGTGGAAGGTGTTCTTACAGCCTGTGTGTGTGTGTGTGTGTGTGTGTGTGTGTGTGTGTGTGTGTGTATGCGCATGTGTGTATTACACGAGCACACATTTTAGATACATATCTATAAGATGACCTTCTTTGTTTGCCTCGAGGGAGGAGATTGCCTTACGGTAAGTTAGTGGAGTCATGCGGCGATGAAAAATGGCATATGCTGAGGTTTAGAGTTTAGGTAAAGAATGATTTAGAAAAGGAGGTAGGAAGAGGAGAGACTGAGAGTCAGGGGCAGATCAGAGGGAGGGGAAGGCATCAGACAGTGTGAGCGGAGAGATATTTCACCGAGGGATAGAATGGCAACGAATATGTGTAAGTGCCACATGCAGAAATTCAGAAGTTATTTGCTTCTCTCTCTCCCTCCCTCCTTCCCTTCCTCTCTTTATCCCAGCCTCTCTACCCCCCTCCCACCCCTCTCTCATGTGCTCATATGTGTGAATGCAGGCACTAACAAACCATACTGGGTATGTGTGGCTTAGAGGACAAGCCTGGTGACAGAACTTGCCTTCAGCCTTTTATGAGTCTCTCTTGTTCATCATTGCACCTGCCCTGATACTGGCCTCACACTTCCTATGTATCTGAGGGTGACTTTGAAATCTTGGTCTTCCTGTCCTCACCTCTCAAGTGCTCACATAATAGTGTGCCCTGCCTCGCCCTACTCCTTACAAACTGACTTCCCTTTCTCATGTTCCCATAGTCCCACCAATGGGAGTTGAGTGAATTGTGTCCCCCACGAATTCTTACTCTCAAGCTGTAGTCCCTTGTGCTTCAGGATGTGAACTAAACTACCAAACTGGTGTCCTCTGGACCCAAAGTTTTCTCACGCACATGGCAGCTTGGAAGAAAGACCAGGTAGTGACCTAGTGTAAAGATGGTCACCTACAAGCTCAGGAAAGAAGAAACCAAACCTGTCAATGCTCTGAGCTTGGATTCCAGTCTTCAGATCTGCATGAAATTAAATTTCTGGTGTTTAAATTGCCCAGTGTGTAGTGGTTTGTGATGGCAGCCCCGTGTGGCTTTCATTTCCACAGTGACCTTTCTGAACAATGTGGTCACAGCCCTTTGTTTTTGGGGGAGCTTGAAGTAAGACGGGATATAATGGTGATGAGCCTCCACCATGCCCTTTCATATAAATAGAAGCTGCTTTTGCTGAGGAGTGCACTGCAGACCTGGGTATTGTGGAGACAAAGGCAGCTCTAATTTTTAATTTGCATGTCCTGTCACGCAGAAATGAATGTGGGTCTTGCCTTTCTGCACACCTCCAGGAAAAGCCACCAGTTTCTGCTCCTTTGTCATCTCATTTCAGTGACAAGGACTCGGGTCACTGAGCCTGATGGGGGCACAACTATTGTTAGCAAGGGGTAAGATGCAATTTCACCCTCCTCTTTGTTCAGGAGACGGGAGGCCAGAACCAGAAGGTAAATCTCTCCATTTTCTATGTAAATCGCAGAGCATCTGTGTCTTAGAGTCCCTGCCTTGGCACCAGCTACCAAGGGCTGATGTTCTGCCTCGTCTGCCCACTTCTATGGATAAAGTGTCTACATTAGGAAATCTTATTATTCATAGATGGTCCCTGACACCATCAAACCCTTAGCTAAGCCCTCCTAGAACAAGGGGCATATCCCCAAGACAGGGATTACTCTAAGAAGTCTGAGGTAGTTGCACTTTTAGATTCAGAAGGCAGATTGGGAAAATACACTTTGAAGGAGAGGATTGTATCTCCCAAGCACTCACCATCTATCATGCAGAGGTGCAGGCTTTTCTCAAAAACAGTCTTACATAATCAGATCTTAAAACTGTCTGATACCACTACCATCATCATCATCACTACTGTCACCACCACCACCACCACGAGTACCACCACCACCACAACCACCACCACCACCACTATCACCACCACCACCACTACCACCACCATCACCACTATCACCACCACCACCACCACCATCACCACCACCACCACCACTATTACCACCACCACCACTATCACCACCACCACCACCACACCACCATCACCCACCATCACCACCACCACCACCACTGTCACCACCACCACCACCACTACCACCACCATCACCACCACCATCACCACCATCACCACCACCACCACCACTGTCACCACCACCACCACTACCACCACCATCACCACCACCACCAGTACCGCCATCACCACCACCAATAACAACAAGTCCCAGGGAGGGCACGTGATGAGTTAGTGAACAAAGTAGTTAATGGTGTGTTCTCTGATTTCAAAGCTGTGTTTTTGTGACAGTGTCACCTTGCTAAATAATGCATAGGTAAAACGACCAAAGCATGATGACAGACGTGTTTGAGAAGTGTCATAAGGAAACCTGATACTTTGTGTGCTTGTTCAAAAGAAGAATCGACATCACGCAAGAAGGTTAAAAGGGAAGGAGAAGAAATGCCCCTGAGCACACAGTTTTGTTCTGACTTTTGTGCAGGGGAGAGATGCTGAGTCAAGTGGCCAGGGGAGGCTGGGCATGGCTGGAAAGTAAGGTAGAGGAATTAGGACCTCAAAGCCAGCTAGTTTGAGACTAGCCTGGGCTACATGACACCCCATTTCCAAACTGAATAGGTAAGTAAATAAGAAAAGGGGTGCCAGGGAACTTAGTGACACATGAGACAGGGCAGACTGGATCCATCGTTCTCAGATTCTGTGGAGCATCCTGTAAGAAAATGTATATCTTGAAAACCAGTTACAGATAAAGGAAATGTGAGTACGCTTGCTGTGGCATGAAGGTGAGAGTAACATAGCCACAAATGCAACAATCCCAGGGCCAGAGGCTCTTCACTAGCCCAGAGAAAGGTGTCCACACCACCAGGAAAACAGGGCCCCTGCTGACCTCTGTATAAGACAACTTGAAGGAATGGACACTATTGTATACCCAGTGTTCGCCTCAGCCTTTAATTACTGCAGCTGCACAGTAAGTCTTGATGCTGGCTGGCCTTCCGGCTCTAAGTCACTTCATTATTCATTTTCTGAGCTGGTTTGAGCATTCTAGTTTCTTTGCAATGGTTATTCAGATCTTTCGCCCATTTTAAATTGTTTGCTATTTTCATTACTGGGGTGTGTGTGTGTGTGTGTGTGTGTGTAAGTGTGTATGTGTGTGTTATATTATTGGGAGTGGGAGTACACAAGGGACGAGACCACAAGAGAATATCAAACTCTATTATACTCTGTCCTATTTCCTTAAGGTGTGATCTCACTCAACTTGGAGCTAGATTGGCAGTAAGCGAGGCCAGAAAACCACATCACAGGGGGTTAGAGACATACAGGCAGCCACACTCAGTTTTTTCCGAGTGTGCCGGGGATTCAAACTCAGACATCCATGCTGGCACAGAAGGCACTCTTACCCACTGAGCCATCTCCCAAGCCTCATGCAATCATGAGGACATGCATTTGCTCCCAGAACCCATATTAGAAAGCCAGGTATGCTTATAACCCAGAACTGTCAAAAACAAATGGATCCCTGGGGCACACCGAGTAGCCATCATAGTCTGCCTGGCAACGTCTAGACTTGGGAGAGACCCTGTCTTAAAAACGAAGGTGGTTGGTTTCTGGAAAATGTCACCTGAAGCTATCTTCTGGCCACAAACACATAGACACACACACATACTCACACACACACACACACACACACACACACACACGGATTTGTACACATTCAGGAACAAGGACGTGTAAAAGTATAAAGTGGTGTGAGTGGTAGAAAGAACACAAGCACCAGGTACCTTTCCTGGCTTCCTGTTGCTTTTCTGGCATGGTGACACTTCCCTGTGTCTTTTCCTGTCGCTTTTCTGGCATGATGACATTTCCCTGTGTCTGGTGATGCAGAAACAGTGAGTGACAGCTGTGTTTGGGGACTTTCAGAATAAATTCTGCTTTTTCTCTGTTGTCTAAGTTTCTTAGGCTCCCCACCCCCATTTAGAAAACATCCAAGTTCTCCCATGCCATGTCTGTCTATAGCTGACAGTGGTTAGAGAAAGGATTCCCAGTGCTGCACAACTTCCGGTGTAGCAGCAATGCTCAAACCCGTGCTCCCTGTGGACTGTGCCACTGTCAGAGCACTGCCTCATTGACCTACTTTGATATGAATTTTATACCCACCATGTTACATATAAAGCTGATGTCCAGGGACATCGTGGGCACAAGGGCAGGTTGATAGCTGCAAAATTAGAGATCACAGCTATTTCTCTATAGACCTAAGGTCTAGCTACATAGTCACAAGGTCACGTTGTCTCTGTGTGTAGATTTCATACCGGGAGTCTGGATTCTGGTCTTTGTAGATGCCATAGAATTTGGAATTTTAAGCATTAAAGTGGTTGCTTTAAAAGTGGCTTTTGTTTTGTTTTGAGATAGAGTCTCACTATGTAGCCCTAACTGGTCTGGAAATCACTTGTGTGGACTAGGCTGGCCTCAGACTCAAAGAGATCTGCTTACCTTTGCTTCCCAAGCACTGGCATTGAAGGTGGGAACCACCATAACCAGCTAATTTTGGCTTTTTGAGACAGTCTTGCTATGTAACACAGAATGACCCCGAAATCATGAAGCCTCCTGCTTCAGAGTCCCAAGGGTTGTGATTACAAGCATGCATCTCAATACCCGAGTCACAGTAAAAATAATAAATAAAGCGTTATTTAAATTAATTAGTTTTATTTAAGTATGTGTGTGTATGTATATATGTATGCATATGTGCACTTGTCTCTCCCATATGTGAAGATGTGTGTGGGGGTGACAGAGGAGCATATGAGATCCCCTGGAACCAAACTTGCTAAAAGTTGTGGAACACCCAATGTGGATGCTGGGGACTAAGCTTGGGTCTACTAGAAGACAAGCTTAGCCATTGAGCCATCTGCTTGTCCTCTCAAAGGCACAAATTTCATGCTGAAACTGAACATCACCAATATGGTAACCATGAAAAAACTGCAGACTTCTCAAAGATCACATGGACATGACAGGCACCTTGATAATACAGTCTTAATAGAAATCAGAGAGAGAGGGAAAAAATGCCCTCTCTGTTTCCAGCAGGAACAGTGAAATACTGGGGAGCCATGCATTAGCTGCAGATGCCGCAGGATGTTCTTACTCTGAACTTTGGTTAATTCATGCTGATGTCTGTCCTGCCACTGAGGACTCAGAGACACTTCACACACAAGGACTTGTCTTACCTCCTACATCCCAGTCACTTGCCCTGCTTACGCCACGTCATAGTTTCCTTTCCTGTTGCTCTGGTAAAATCCCCTTATGAAAGCAATTTAAGGGAAACAAGGTTTACTTAGCTCACAGGTCCAAGCTCCAGACTGCAGGAACCAGAAGTCATATTACATCCACAGTCAAGATCAACACACACACACACACACACACACACACACACACACACACACATGAATACATAACTCAATAAATATAAACATGTGGAGAATAATATGGAGGATATTCAAAGCTGACCTGTGGCCTCAACATATGCATCCATAGGCAAGATATCTGCAAACAAGCCCACATGCACGTACCACCCCTCACACACATACCACCCACCCCTAAACACATACCTTTATGCACATGCCCCACCACCACCGTTACTCCTCCCACCAGATTCAGAATAAGCTTCAGATGTCCTGTAGACTATTGTTCTAGTTTTCTTTTTGAAAAGTCATTAGTTTGATGAAGTATTTTTCTGTAGAACATACTATAGATTAACGTGTGTGGCATAGTGGTGGCCTGCTATGTTTAGTGTTAAATGTCACTTTGTCATAATCCAAAACCACCTGGGAAGGGAGTCCCAATGAATGACTGCCTAGGTTGACCTGAGGACACAGCTGTGGAGCATTATCTTGATCACGTTAATTCAGAAGTGAAAACCCACTATGGGTGGCACCATTCCCTAAGCAGGGAATTCTAAACAGAGAATGGGGCAAGTGAGCTCAACATGAGTGTGCACTCATAAATTCATTGCTTTCTGTTCTTAACTATGGAATTAAGCTTGTTATTATATTCTTTGTTGTGTTGTATTAGCCCTTTTGTCATTTTACCCCTGTATTCATTTGGGTCAACTGAACACATTGTTAAACAATTCCTTCTGCCTCCTCT
Source organism: Acomys russatus (assembly GCF_903995435.1). Classification (NCBI taxonomy): domain Eukaryota; kingdom Metazoa; phylum Chordata; class Mammalia; order Rodentia; family Muridae; genus Acomys; species Acomys russatus. The sequence continues at coordinate 38,547,996 of NC_067168.1, read as the reverse complement.
ACTGACTTTTTAGGTACAATAAGATATTTCTCAGTGCTTGTGACTCTTCTTTTTTTTTTTTTTTAGAACCTTAGCTCCTAACCACATTTTTTAATGTAACCTAACAAATAAGCCTCCATGGCCACATCATACAAAATCCAGATGGTGAAATACTGCTTATGCCCTGGAAAAGATGTAGCCTTTAATGGAAAAGTGAGAACATAGTTTACATTCTAATCGCATGTGTTGAAATGGAAATACATACATGTGCGTTTAAGAAAGCAGCGAGACACAGACTCTGTAGGTTCATATAGGTTCATATAGGCATATGAGAAAGAGATTTTGAAGTGGCACATGAAAAGTATGCATGGGTAATTTGCAAATATTCACACAGAGCAGTAGTTCTCTACCTGTGGGTTGCAATCCCTTTGGGGTCAAATGACCCTTTTCCAGGGGTCACCTGAGACCATCAGAAACACCAGATCTTTACAGTGAGAGTCATAACTAGCAAAATGGCAGTTATGAAGTAGCAACAAAAATAATTTTATGGTTTGTTGTCGCCACAACGTGAGGAACCGTGTTGAAGGGTCGCAGCACTAGGAAGGTTGAGAACCGCTCATACATGACAAGAGAAAGGAAACCTCCACAGCAGGACTGGTGCAGGCAGGGCTTGTGTGTGCCAAGGAGAAGGAGCATCAGAACGGCTACGTTCTAGGAAATAAGTTATTCTTGGGTCAGTTTCCGGTGATGTGCAGCTACTGAAGCCCTGTGAACCATGTTGGGTGATGTGGGTTTCATGAAAATCACACTTCCGGTCATGTGAAGCATGGTAGCATGGTGAGTACAAGAAGCTCAGAGATAGAGAATCCATGATCCATCCTGAAGATAAGAAAAAAGACAACCTTAGGGCTGGTGAGGGTACTGTCTCACATTAAAGCTTTTGATGGCATTGGGTATAGCAATACAATTCTTTTGTGATGAAGATACACTAATAATCTCCATCAAAATGTTCTTAACATAAGACTAAAGAGGTCACACTGTACAGAACTCCTAAAGAGATCCAGAATGAGTTAGGCACCCAACAGCTGTCCCAAGAGGACAAACGTTCTGTTTTAAGCCTTCACAAAAACACATACCTCGTAACACGCTCCACATATTGATTTTTTTTTTCCACACAATATATCTGCCAAGTCATTTTAACTTTTCCCGCTTTTCAATTTCAGTCCAGGTACATAATGGAGTAGATATTATGCTTGACTGACAGACATAATGATTTAACTATAAACATTGCATTAGCCTCATAAGATCATCTTAATAAAGGAACAGGATGGCGACAAGCGTACAAGGAGGATGTGCAGATCTTGAAGCCGATGCATTGTGACTGAATTCCATCAAAGCAAGAGCAGAAGGTTGTACAAAATGGCTCCTAATGTGTTTTCTCTGTGCTGTTTGAATCAGCATCTCCCAACAGGCAAGCAAGTCGAAGGATTATGCAGAAGCCAAAGGTTCTCTTGTTCCTTTTAGACTGTGTTTTAGTTGGAGTTTTATTGCCGTGAAGAGACACTATGACCACAGCAACTCTTGTAAAGAAAAAACATCTAGCTGTGGCTGGCTTACAGTTCAGAGGTTTCCACTGGGCCTTGCAAGGAGCCTGTATCTGTTGTGTTCACGGTGGTTGTTAATCTAGCTACCCTAAGACTCTTACCTTGTTAGCGTCCCTGTGTCTTGCATGCTATATCCAGGTGATTATGTTGAACTTTTAGCAGCCCCCTGAGCAGTAACCATAACAGCTAGTGTCAACAAATGGAATAAGCAACGAGGAATTTCCTCTGCGTCCATCGGTAAAGAGCCCAGCTTGCACCAGGAGCCTGGATGCCACACCCACCCACCTGTAGTGAGGCTCCCACTTCCTCCACTGGTGGAATAGCCTAGCAGATCTAGGAAAGAGCAAGCACGTTCAGCATTACCCTGTGGTAAAGAGACCAAAGGCACTTACTGAAAGTCTGTGGGTGTCACGTGGAAAACGGAACTCCCACCCTAGGCCAGGTCATTTCTTGGACATATCCCATTTGCCTCTCCAAATTTCTGTCTGACCACATTGCCTGGCCTTCAGTTTAGCTTGTATCTCTACGACTGTCTCCTATAAACTCTTTGTCGTCATGGTTGAGAGTAAGTGATGCTTGGCCTTGACCATACTTTTATGCAAATGAAGTCAGATCTTTTGGGCAGGACTTAGAACTCTGTTCTGCCCTCAGCTCCCCTCAGGAAATATCCCTGAAATAGATCTTGATACCAGAGGCAAAGGAAATGATACATTTTTTTTTTTCTTGCTGACAACCTCAGCTTACAAGTTGAGTGCTCAGTGGCTGAAGGTCTCATTAGCCCCCTGTCTGTTAGCTTGCCTCTCTCACAGTGGCCTCTCTTGCCCACGAGAAGCCAAGGGCATCCAGTGTGGTGGATCTTAGTGATACTTCGCTGACTCTAGAACATTGCTCTATAATTAGGCTCTCATTATGATTAGAATTCTCATCGTTGGACTCACTCAGAAATGACTTTCAATAGCATTTAGCTGGCAAAGGATAGGAAGGTTGGCCTGTGCCCTCACAGGAGCATGGTTCTGCAGCATGACTAACCCTGTAGCTTTGACCCATCTTGATGCTGATCAGCCATTTTCTGAATGCAGGCTACTGGACAAAGGATGTCTATTTGACAAGGTGGTTCATGGATGCCAAGGGAAATAAACTGGAGAGCCACCTGTGAGAAGATCAAAGCTAGTTTTGACAACAGGTGGGTTATTGGGTGCAGGTGCCAGGTAAAATGGTGTACATGGCTTCTCCAAGCACATCTATTACTTCTGGCCTTTTGTTCTTTGTGTTATTACTTTATGGAGATAAATACTTTTCCAAGTGCCGAGCAGACCAAGATAAATACCTGAGAACCACTTCTACTTCCTCTGTGTCAGGAAAGTGACTGAGATAAATAGCAGATTGCTGTGGTGAATGGGCCAAGCTGGACTAATGGAGCAATCACTCTTACCCATAGCCTCAAAAACAATATAACTAAGACTCTAAGTCCACATACACTTGGATACGTGTATGGTTATATCCATTCCTGAAATCATGACAGCCAAGACATTGTTCCAGCCTAGAAGTCCATCAATAGAGGAATGGTTATGGAAAATGTACATACACACAATAGAATTTTATTTCACTGCAAAGGAAACTGAAACGGGGCATCTTTAAGGAAGTAGGTGGGTGGAAGTAGAAATCATCGTGTTAGGGGAAAGAAGCCCAACATCACATTTTCTCTGGTGTGTAGGATGCAGATGTGGATTTATAAATTAATGTAGGACATGAAAGTAGAAATGTGACATGAGAGAAGAAGGAAAGGGGTCAAAGGAAGGGAGAAGGAGAACTCTTTCTTTTTTTAATGAATGAATGAATGAATTAATTTTGAGGCAGGGTTTCTCTGTGTAGCCCTGGATATCCTGGAGAAGGAGAACTCTTTAAGAGGAGATAATGAGATGTATGTGGCAGGAAGGCAGGTTGGACTACTTTGGTGGAAGAAACGGGATCAGCGAGCAAGGTGGACCTGGGAAGTAAATAGCAGTTGTGTGGACTGTGTGTGTGTGTGTGTGTGTGTGTGTGTGTGTGTGTGTGTGTGTCAATTAAGTCACAGTGAATCTACTTTCTACTTTGCATGCTAACTAAAAATACTTTAAAAATGAGAAACAAGAAGAATTGAAGTGATTTGTCCAATACCCTACACACTGTTCATACTTTCATTTAAATTCAGAGTTGTTGACCACAATGCTGGGCTCCCTTGTTTTGGAGATAAAGAAGCAAAGCCTTCTTCACATAAGGAGCTACCTGCAGACCATGGAACCCTGTGGCCGTAGAGCTGTGGGAGTTGCCACGAGGAAAACGGAGCCAGATGTGAGGTGGATGCCCAAGGTGCATTGCTTCTTGGTTGAGATGCTGCCCCTCTTCTCTGATGTCTAGCTCTATTCTCCCACTAATCTGTAGACTGGAGAAAAAAATGCATTGCTGAGCTATTCCCCAGGGTTGACATTCAATCATCATCTCGCTAAATACCTCAGCCGTCATATCATGCACTACTAGACTAAACTCACCATTAAAATTTACCACGGTTATAAATAAAAATAGTTTTGTTTTTGCTTCCATAAATTTAACTGTGTGTTCTGAAATAAGTGTAATTACATCTACCGGTATGCTTAGGCACGATAACCTTGTGAAAATTATCCTTAAGTGTTAAAGTACAGACAGCAGGAGAAAGAAACAAAGGAGCAAGTTACACAGAGAGTATCATAACCACTGGGGATTACTTTTATATTTATGGCACAGCATTCTGAGACCACTCTATGAAAAAAGCCTTCCTCCTTTGCATCCTCCTAAGTGCTCTTTGCATATCAATTTAAGTCAGAGAAAACAGTAAAAGACTTAAAACATGGCACCAAAGAAGAATCTCGATGTGATCCATTTTACATCCAAATGTGATGTTTTCCATTTTACAGAGTAAGGCGATTATACATTCAAAAGCATTTTCTTAGGCATTTTAAGTATCTCTTCATTTATTTTATTTCATAATTTTAAAACTATTTGATCATATATATATATATATATATATATATATATATATATATATATATAATTTCAAAAATGTAAGCATGTAGCATATTATAATTAGGTGACCCCAAGGTGTGTCTTTAATGCTATAGATTCCCAAGGTGTACCTTACAGGCTACAGGTTCAATCTATGCTTTCATTTCTAAAAGGGTCTGGAGGTTTCTGTCTCTTCATCCTTTAGTGAAAGCATTTCATTTTGTTTTGTGTATTAAACTTTAAGATATATATGTGTGTGAGAAAGAGGGGTGAGATAATGGGTGCGGGTGGATGCGTGTGCAGAGTGTACAAATGTGTGTGGAGCCCAGACACACACACACACACACACACACACACACACACACACACACACACACACCCCACTATGTATGCCACTATGCTGGGCTTTTGTATGTGACTTCTAGGGCCCACATTCATGCTTATGTGCCAACTAACTACTTCTTTCCAGCTGGTTAACTGAATTCAGAAAAATGACCTTTTTCATTTTGTGGGAATACATAAATTGATACATTGGATCAGTAGCCAAGTGAATGTATTGATCACATGTATCAAATGTCTAGATCTGCCTGCCACCATGGTTGACACAAGGAGATGCATTATAGACTGCAAGTGACCCACATTCCCCACTGGATTCCCAGCCATCCCGTTTGTCATACAACTTTGTGGTACCTTCACCGAAGCCAGAACCTTCACTTCTCTATTGCTTCCTGTGGGGTTAGTACTATGACTTGCTTGGGCACACCGAGGCTAAAATGCAGTGTATCCATTCCAAGTCCAGGCCTTAAAAGGCTGTACAGATTTCCCCCAGTCCACGCGAGCATTTGCTTAATAGCCTCTTCTCAAAAGGAGAATGAACAAGATACAGGGAATGGGACCAGCTGGGGTACCTCAGTTAGGTCTTTAAGCATTAACCACCTGCATGAAAAACACATGAGTTGGAACAGCTGAGGAGCAGAACTCACTAATGGGTCCAACTTGGGTCAGCCACCCTTACCACTTTAGAAGCACTGGCACTGATGTTAGGGTTCTTCTGGTGCTTTGCTGTAAAAATAGCCTTTAAAACTTGGTTATATTAATAATTAGTGCATACATGTGTGTATGCATGCATGTATGTATGCATGCATGTGTGCATGCATGCGTGTGTGCATGCATGCATGTGTGCATGTGTGTGCACGGTATGTGAAGGTGCAGAGGAAGACTTGGCTGTTTCAATGGGTTCTGGCAGCAAACTCAGGCCATCAGCTTTCCTGGCAAGTGCCTTTACTGGTCCCACTGGTTCTGAAATGCACATTTGATACTTGGTCTGATAAAGTAAACCATTACTATATTTTGTTGTGTAGTAAAGAAATATTATTGTCTAATGTGTATAAATTCTTATAACTGTGATATTAAAACTTGTAAATGCTATATTTTTCATTCCATTATATGAGGATCATTTTTATTATTTATAGCCCCTGTGGCAAGAGTATAAATATGTTGCAAGCTAAGTAAATAAATGCTTGAAATCTTGGAATAGAACTTACAAGTTGGTTTCTTACCCAATGATATGTCACCATCCATTCTACACTCTGCAGCTTAAGGCAACTATTAGTTAAAGTTATCTTTTAAGATTTGGTGCCTTGGCTGTGCTCAGCTGGGGATGGCCTTTTAGCTGTCACATTTGGTATCACCCACATTATTGCTGGAGCAATAGCACTGGAGGTAGCTTTGAGGGTCTTTTCCAGGAGTCTCTGTATCAAAGTTTCTTAAACCATGGGTCAGGAGCCAACATGGAATTGCACAGTTGATTGTGGGAGCTGTGATAACTTTAGCAACATTAAAATGTTGACTCTGTTTCTTAGCAATTAAACTTTATTATACAACCCAACTAGCTTATACAAGAAGGAAAAAGGTTAAAGGGACAAAAGAGTGAACCTTCCGGTAGCCGTTCCACGGGACGGGTCCTTAGGTGTCTCTCTGGCCCACGTGCTGGTCTAGCTGGTCCGCTGCTCCCGCATGCTCTTTCTGCAGCTGACTTTGTTATTCTCTCTTCCCCAACTGCCTGGTGAGGGTCCATTAGAAAGACAATAGTCCAGGTGGGGTTCCCAGGTCTGTTTCCTGAATTCTAGACCCAGGATGGCTCCACTCAGTCTGTCACAAGGTATTCATGGGGTGCCCCAAGGGTAAAGCCCGCCAAGACTGCTCCCACCGGTGACAAGGCCTATACCTTCCCACATTAAAATATTTCTGAAAATGCAACAGTCAAAAATCAATCCAAAGTCAAACCCCTAGTGTGTCTGAAGTGTGTTTGGCAGCATCAGCCTGTGCTGAGTGAGTCAAGCAAGTTCACCACAGCCTTGGCTAGTCTGTGCTGAGTCATGCAAGTCCACCACAGCCTTGGCTAGTCTGTGCTGAGTCATGCAAGTCCACCACAGCCTTGGCTAGTCTGTGCTGAGTCATGCAAGTCCACCACAGCCTTGGCTAGTCTGTGCTGAGTCATGCAAGTCCACCACAGCCTTGTCTAGTCTATGCTGAGTCAGGCAACTCCACCACAGCCTTGGTTCTGAGTGAGCAATACACACTTGAACTGAGCATGCCCCAACTATGCAAGGCCAATGAGTGTGTCCTGAAGCACCATGGCTGGCACTCAAGATTCAAGTTTCTTACAGACTGTACTGTTTTAACTGTTCTTGTGGAAATATGTTGTAACTATGGAAAACAAAGACTTAACGCTTTCCTACCATCATTCTTCAACATGATGAAGAGCAGACTAGTACACTTTAAGACTTGATTATATTTAACAAACAAGCACATCCATCAGATTAATATGCAAACATCATCTTTAAAACTTCTACATTTCATAAAACTTGGTGAAAAAAGTTCCTAAAGCTCATATGTATACCAAAGAATTACTTTGAACATATTTGTGACTTCTGATCAGCAACGTTTGATTTCTGTACCTGTTTTGTATATGAGTATGCCTAGAGTCATAAATATTTTTCAGATGAAAGGGAATCCCAAGTGGAAAACATTTTGGATTCCATGGCATCCGTGGTAATTCTCTTTAGCAGTGCTGAAGTGCTCACTCCAGCAGATACAAGGAGGACTTGGCCGTTCACGACTTGGACTTGTAAGGTCATCCTGTTACGTCAGCTACCACACACTGCTGCACAGTGACAATCATTGATGAGTCTAGGATTGAGGGGGATGGAAATAGTTCCATGTTCTGTTCTTAGGTGTTGTATACATGCATACACACATACAGCATGCATGCATGCTGGAGTGGAGTTCTTGAAACCTCTGATCCCTAAGGTGTGCGTGTACATATGATAGGGAGAGAGGGGGGTAGGAATTAAAGATGAACTGCCACAGAAACTAAAGCAAGAAAACAATAAGCAGACACCTTCCAGTTGGTTCTATATTGACAAACATAAGTGCAAAACCTCCCAGAGGATCTAGACTGTATATTAAAAATCCTGTATGGCATGAAGACAGGAGAAATCCCTGAACTGTTCATCTTCTTATGGTTTGAATAGGTATGGACCCCATAGATTCATGTGTTTGAATACTTGGTCCATAGTGAGGGGTACTATTAAGGGGTGTGGCCTTGTTGGAGGAAGTGTGTCACTGTTGGGGTGGGCTTTGAGATCTCCTATGCTCAAGCCACTCACCGTGCAGCATGCAGTCTTTCCTTGCTGCCCGTGGATCAAGGTGTAGAACTCTCAGCTTTTCCGCCACCATGACTTCCATGCTTCCTGTCATGATGACAATGGACTAAACCTTTTGACACTGTAAGTGTCAACCTTAATAAAGTGTTTTCCTTTATAAGGTCCTGCTGCAGTCAGGGTGTCTCTTCACAGCAATAAAACTCTAATCAAGACACATGCCCAGCTCACCCATATTCCATCCACACTCAGTACTAGAGCCATGTTCACTTTCATACAGGCATTCTCTACCAGAAAATCCTAGTTCTACCTCCAGCCCTTGAACAGCCTTACTAGAGTCAAACTTGAAGCCTAAGCTTATGTAAACTGCTGCAGTAGCTTCCTGAGGAAGAAGCCAGGCAAACCGCAGGAAGGTGAACCTTGGCTGATTTGGGCTCAGAATTTCTTGATCCTGGGAACCTGGAGCTTAGGGAAGAGTGCATTCCTTTATCCTTGGGTAATGGTTAGTTGTTTTTTGTTTTGTTTTTGAAACAGATACAGAGAGAGGAAAAGAAAGGGAGAGCTCTCTAAAATATTTCCTCTTACTTAGGACTCTGCTCTCTCTTACCTAGGGGTGGCAATTACACAGATACTGCTATGAACCTATTGAATCACTACTTATGAACATTCCATGCATGCCAACCATCTAACAAATGAGGGGTGTGCTAACATTTCTCTTCTGTAATTTATTTCTGCATCTGGTCTTTCTCTTTTGAATAAAAATGTGCAGTTTCTATGACTCTGTAGCTGGTGTTCGTAGCTATAATAATTTCATTATGAAATAGACTAGAAAAAAGCATCACTCCTCCATGCGTGCTGTTTTGGATAAGGAAAGAATGTATATTTTATCATTACATTTTCTTTTCTAGCTACAAAAATAACTGGAACCAGAAAGATGCAGGCATACAGACTTTCAACTATTTCTAAGGATGAGTCCTAAATACAGTTTTTAAAATGCCCTGTGATTTTCTTTTGTTGTTAAATCCCATGAGTGAATTGATACAGGCTGCTGCAGCAAAGAAGTATAGTCTGGGTTGGCTCAAATGCAAGAAACACATTGTCTCACAGTTCTATGGGGGTAGAAGTCAAGGATCGAAGTGTCTGAAGGGATGGCTTCTCTGAAGTACCCTGCTACTTGCTAATGCCCAATGGTGCGATTTTGCTTTCCTGCTATCTCCCTCTCTTCCTATGACACACTCTCTTGCTCTCTCTCTCTCATGTGGTGATTTTCTCACAAGAATGACAGTCATTTTATGCTTCATTATGGCCTCATAGCAACTGATTACATCTGAAGTGGCCTGACTTTCAGGTTAGAGGGATTGGGGTTTCAACATATTTGGGGGATGAATTCATTTCAACCCGTGGTAGCCTGCCCTGTCTTCTACAGAACTGTATGGTTTCTTGACACAGAAAAAAAACACCTTTTACCCTATTGTCTCAACATCCTCCAAAGGTTACAGATACTATCAATATAATAATCAACCCTGAAAGCCCAAAATATTGTCTTAAAATAACTAATTTAGATGTGGGTGAACTCAGAAAACTTGGAAAAAATTACTCTCAAGTCAATGTGAGAGACTTAGAAAACAAGACACATGCTTCCAAGTTCAGATAGGACAGCTGTGAGATGCATACTCCTCTCTTAAAGTGTAACGTCAGAGGAGGAAAGGCCATGCTGGTCTAAGGAGGTCCGCAACTCAGTGGTGGCAAGTTTTGTCAGCATTCGTAGGGTCTTTTCTCCCTCGGATTCTGCTTTGGTGGCCATTTCCCTTTGCCCCGAGTCAGTGACATTGTGGTCTGAGCCCTTTGCAGTGTTTTAGAGGTGCTTGTCAGGCCACACAGCAGCCTTGCTTCCAGAGCTTGCCACCGCTGATGCTGAGGATCTTCCATGTTATCCAGTATCATTTCTTCTGTGCTCAGCATCTCCTTCTTCAGAACACCCCGCTCTCCCCAGGTTGTACTGTGAGCAGAAAGGAGATACCAGGCCACTTAGCACACTCATCCCGTGGGAGCCAGTTCAAACAAACACACAAATTCATCACTCATCATCTCAAGTCTCAAACAAGACTTGCCAAATGTAACTCAGCCACAGCCACATGTTGTAGCATCAGCCACAACCATAGGCCACAGTCTGCATTAGTTTCTCAGGGCTGTTGGCTGCAATTGGGTAGCTAAGATAACAGGAGTTTTGTTTCCTAGCTTTGGAGACTCAAAGTCTGAAATTAAGATGTCTGCTGGACTCTTTCCTGCCAGAGACTGTGAATGCCAATTCCATGCCCCACTCCTAGTTTACAGGGACAGAAGTCTGGCAAACCTCAGCTTGCTTCTCTTACCCCAGCATAACCTCATTTCGACTAATTATATCTTTAATTTCCAAATAAGGTCACATTACGAAGTAATGGAGTTAGGAAACAACGCAATTCCCTTTTTTGCAGGGTGGGAAGTACACAACTCAGGATCTTCAGAGAAGAGGATACATATGTCTCTTAGCAACTTCTATTCTACAGGTATGCATCTATCTGTGGAGAAGCAGGGACAAGTGTGGTGACCTTGAGTGACATCTAAAAGTGCAGTTTTAATGTTAGCAGCAACAGCAAGTTACTTTCTTCTTTTGCTGGGTGGCTTAAGTGGATTAACCTGGGCATTTGTTTCTCCACTTTCCTGCAAACACACACACACACACACACACACACACACACACACACACACACACACACACACACACGGTAACATAGAAAAACTGCGAGCTAGAAACAGTCCAGTGTGAAGAGTGTGTGGGAGGAGACAAGAGCTGTGAATTTCAGGACGCAGGACAAAGGCAGATGGGAAACTGGTTCAGACAGACCTGGGAAGAATCTGGAGGCTAATTCAACAATGGAATGGCTAGAGGTTGACAGACCACAAACAAACACAGGCTCACACCACGAGCATCACACAGTTTAGTGTTTTGACAGTAGATGCAGATGCTCGTTTCTGCGGCACTGATTAAGAAAAATAAGGTAGACCCACAGTTATCAGCCGGATATTAGCTGCACATTTAGCAACGCAGTGGCATTTTAAAAGAAAACTGCTAAGTACAAACAAACAGTGAGAAACAGAAGGAGGTTGAAAACCAACAGCGTTTATGTAAATGAGGAACATCTGTAGATAACAACAAGCTGTGTGTTGGGTACGTTGGAACCCATCAGTTTAGTATGGGGAGCACGTGATGGGGATAAAGGGGCGGGGGTGTTGAAATGAGCAAACCAAACCAGAGAAGAAGAAGAGCCTTCCTTTCCCATGCTGGGGGCACATTCCCTCTGCACCCCATCTTACTCAGGCAGAGCTCTGTAAGCTCTGCAGGCCTGGCCTTTGCCTTCACTTGGGGACCTTACACCAGAAAAGAGACAAAAGCACTTCCTCCTTTTCTCTAGATGCACGGTGCACGGTGATGATTCCCCAGATGGATGCAGGAATTTCAATGGAATATCAATACGGACAGACTTGCCAACGTAAAGTTTTTATCTTGGCAATAGAACGATGCAAGCCTCGTGCATATAAAATGCAAGTGGAAGACGATACCTATAGACATGCCTGGGGCGGGGTGAGGGTGGGGAGCCTGGTGATCTGTAACACATATGAGGTAATAAGAGCTTCCTTGTGTTTTTTGTTGTTGTTGTTATTTGTTTGTTTATTTTGTTTTGTCATTTGGTTTTTTTTTTTTTTTTCCGGATTATCCATATGAAAATTTCACCTTAATGCTTAGCTCAAGGTAGAACACTCAGTCCATAGCTACATTAAATGAGTGTCTGTCTTTAAAACCTATTTTGAAAATAGTTGGAATTTTAGGTGGTGGTAGTGATGGTGGTGTGTGTGTGTGTGTGTGTCTACCTGGGTCTTTAGGCTAGATTTAAAAAATGAACCATTACTTATTATCTCACTGGTTTGACCAACTACCTGAAAGAAGCATCTTGAGGAGGAGTTTATTCTGGCTCACAGTTTTAAGAGAAACAGTTTATCATGATGCAGACAGCATGGTGAGAGAGCTTGAGGCAGCTGGCTGCACTGTACCCACACTCAGGGAACAGGTGAATTCTGCTTCCTACCAAGTCTTTTTCTTTCCCCATTTTGTCAAGTCCAGGACCTCCGACTATGGGATGCTGCTGCCTAGATCCAGGGTGTGCCTTCCCTTCTCGGCTAAGTCTTTCTGGTGTTAACCTTAGTAGCCTGACGTATACCTCCTAGATCATTCTAAATATACTCAAATCAATAATGGAAATGAACCATCCTAGAAATCTAAACTTAAAGTACTTGAAGGATAAGTTAAAGTCGCTGGCCTGGCCCTTCCTTTGCTGACTGACTACATCACTTAAAACACATCACAGTGTTTGACACTGCAGAGGTGGACCTGGTCACCTTACCTTAAGGCCCACTCTTAGGTGCAGGGGAAGCACATGGACTTCAGCAAATTGGTTTGATTCACGACAGACAAGAAGAGAAATTGGGAGCATACGCCTAGAATGCCTTTTATTAATTAATTAAATTTACTGTTTGGTAATGTTGCATACATTTTTATACTTCTATCATATTTTATTCCTATTTAACTGTACAGAAAGTTCAGTCAGACAATGGATTGAATGGGGAGCATGGGTAAAAGGTCTTATTACAAATCGACTACAAATAACTTGGCAAGTTTGGATTCACAGTAAGCTTCTGTACCAGTGACTGCATTAAATCTATTTCCTCTGTTGAAATTATTAAATCTGAACTGTTAAGTTACCATTGAAATGTTATCTTACACCTGCCTTTGGGAAGGGTCCTGTCTACCACCTTCACTAACACCAGAAACAGTGCCTAGCAGTTACTGAACACTATGCACATTTCAGTTCAATGAATACTTACGTTAAATTTCAGGACGTGATTGTCATACAAGAGGCTCAGATTAGTGGGTAGGGCAAGAGATAGGTGTGACGTTCCTGACTGGCAGAGGTGAGGTGTCTCTCTGGGCTTTTAGAATTTGTGACCCTAAGAAACCTTTGGGGCCTCTGTGAATGGTAGAGTCTTTGAATAACAAAAGTCTACATTTTTAATTTTGCAAATAAAAGATTTACAACAAATTGTATATTACTTTTCTCCTTGCTGTGATAAAATACCCTAATGAGCAACATAAGGGAAAAAGACCTTATTTGGGCTTACAGTTCCAGGCTACAGTCCATTATGGATGGAAAAACGTGGCGACAGGGCCAAGAAGCTGGCCCATTACACCTGCAGTCAGGGGCACAGAGAGAAAAATGCTGGTTCTCAGCCAGCTTCCTCCATTTGATTTGGTCTAGGCAGGACCTGATCCCACTGAATGGCACCACTCAACTTTAAGGAGGGTCTTCCCGCCGCATCACCCTAATGTAGAGGCTCCCTCACAGACACGCACAGAGATTTGCTTTCATGGGGACTCTGAAAGCCATCAAGTTGACAATGGAGACTGACCATCACAGACAATTGAATTAAATATTCTGTTTTCTTCATGATAATGCATGAAGAAGAAGAAGAAGAAGAAGAAGAAGAAGAAGAAGAAGAAGAAGAAGAAGAAGAAGAAGAAGAAATGTCTTTTTCCACTTATTTTCAGGACATTTCAAATCCAGACTGACCTCCTTCGCCCCATTAGTGTGAATTACAGATCCTTCACTGTCATGGCCAAAAGCGAGTAAGTTAATTTAGATCCCAGATGAGTAATGCTGCAAGGATATTTTTAGTGGCTCTAATAATGACTGAATCTTGTGGCTTGCTGCAAAGACATTATTAGCAGCGGATGCCAGGCTTAGACAGGGAAGATGAAAAGGTGTAAGTTGCAAGGGCTTGTGAGGAGATGTCGGCTACGAAGAGAGGAAACTGTTTTCTAATGACACAGAGAGCAGATATCAGTCCTATCAGGAGGTCAGACATGCGGCACCTGAAGCCACCACAAGGCAGACAATCTGATGACAGCCACTAAGAAAACAAAAGGCATCTAATTTCCCCCCAACTGATAAAGCTGTCTGAGGTAGATCAATTCAGCACGGTTGTTGTTAGGGAATTGGTCCTGTTTGATGTTCCCCAAGCAGATCATGTAGTTTCCTAGGAAACACCCTCTTTTCACTTAAATCTGATTCTCTCACATAGCGAGAGCCTCTGAGTCACTCAGCCTGACTTTCCTCTCACTCCCCTCGGCCCATTAGGAAGGACCTACCAGCTGGAAATCTGCTAAATGAAATGAATTTATTAGCTCTTTTCACCTTGTTCTTCGCTTAACTCTTGTGTTCCTCCCTTACAAGCCTAACAGCTTCCCCGATGTGCCGGGCTAGAGATAATGAAGGAGCTGGCTGTAGGATGTGAGCAAGCAGTGAGCAGCCGGCTCCCTCAATTTCCTCGTGATTAGCCTGTATTTCAACTGCACCTTTAAATGGAAAACAGCACATGGGTGCAGACGGCCTTTCCTTGTAAGCAGTAGTGGAATTTGATGTTGGTTTTCTTTTCCATTTTCTGCTCTCAATTTATGGTTGTGACAGAAGTTGGGGCATGTTGGAGATAAAGGGGGAAAAAAACCATTTAAGCTATGTGTAGCTGTCTTTATTCTATCCGAGCCAATAAACAGAAACACAGCCACGAGAAATCTAGAACCTGGAGAGGAGCAAAAATATTTTTCTTAATTTGTTGATGATGCACATGGTGTTTTTAAGAAACGAGGGCGGTGTATGTGCTTGTCTTAAATACGCTGAGTCCACAGTTTATGGAACTTTCCACGTTCCGAGCATAGTTATCTCCATGGTAACATGCACTGGCTTGGGTGACAGAGGGGAAGTCTGATGCAATTTAATGTCAATAAGAGGGTTTTAGAGTGAAAGCTCACTGCTTCCCTGCTGCGTTGTCAGCTGCATGGAGCACCCCGTGAGGAAAGGCCCTGCTACTGACTGCAGTATCTCCTGACTGGTGCAAGCACAAAGTCACATGGCCTTCTCCCAGGGCAGCAAATCTCATCTGACCCTCGGTGTGTGCCAGCGTCTTACTAAGTGCTTTCCTTGTGTTACATGTGTGAGAGGGAGGAGGTGTGCTAGCACTAGCCCACTTAACAGGTGAGAACTGGGCTTGAGGAATGCTTGTCTTACACAGCTCAGGGCAGGTTCCCCACTCTGATGCCTTTCACCTCTACCCATGTTCTTTCTCCTTCCACTCCTATGCAAAATATTGGTTTTTCAAAATGACAATGGACTGCTGAGGCTATCAAAACATCTGTAGCTTGAGCTGTCAAGTCACTGGTTTCATACAAGCAGCTGAAAGTGTGTCTCAAGTCTAGTGAGCTTCATCAGAAAGGCGTTACAAAGGATGGCTATAAATTTTATGGAGTGTATTGTGTGTGTGTGTGTGTGTGTGTGTGTGTGTGTGTGTGTGTGTGTGTGTGTGTGCACCTGTATGTTCAAGATTGGGTGAACATGTATGGAGTCTAGAGGTCAGCCTCAGGGGTCATTCCTCAGGAAAAACCTGAGATAGGGTCTTAATGGGTTTTGTTTGTTTGTTTTATTTTTCGTTTTTGTTCTTTTCCTGGAATTTACTGATTCAAACTAGGCTGGATGGTCTTTTCTTAGGGATCTTCCTGTCTCTGCATCCCCAGTACTGAAATCACAAGCAGGTGCCACCATACCCCAGTTCTATTTATGTGGGTTCTGGGGAATCAAACTCTGGTCCCCGAGCTTGCATGGCCAGCATTTGATTGATTGAACCACCACCCCCAACTTCTAAATCTTTCTTGAAAATAAGTTCTGTAGCTCTAAGACAATGCATATAAGCTAGTCCTCAGTGGAGAAAGACCTATCATAAATCTCAGGGATATGAATCAATAATAAGAAAACAAAATTATCAGTTGGGTGCAGGTGTGCACACCTGTAATCCCAGCACTCAGGGAGGCAAAGGCAGGAAGATCTCTCTGTGAGTTAAAGGTCAGCCTGGTCTACAGATCGAGTCCAGGACAGCTGCACAGAGAAACCCTATCTCAAAAAACAAGCAAGCAAGCAACCAACCAACCAATCACCATGAAGTTCAACTGATCTGGACTTTTTTGGCTTGGGAAACACTTACTTGAATACTTGTCTAGAGATGGAGGTGGGATAAGTGAGGAAGACTTCCTACTCCCGCGTCCCTTCATCCCCCTCCTGGGCCCGGTGGATGAGCCCAGTGGACAAGTCCAGGCCTACTTCATGACAAAGTCTATGTTATCCACATTTGCCTCATTTTAGGTCCTGGATGCTACCATCTGACAATTAAGACAATACAAGCAATTATTTTCCAGGAGGCACAGATGGTGTTTGTTTCGTTTGAGAACCCAAATCCTTATTGGTCCTTCTTTTAAGGCCCATTTCCCAGGAAACATTTCATGCACACAACAATAAAGAGCAGCAAATGACATTATTAATATCTGAAGACTCATTAAATTCTACTTAGGATTAAAATGTTCCAAACTCTCGGGAGAGTTTTGAATATAAATGTTCATTTAACCTACCTTCCAATTGAAGCATTTTAGCAAAAGAAAGAATCGGATTTTGGTCAGCAAATGTTACACAACAGGAGCTTGGGGAGGGCTGCTCTCTGGCCCCATTTCCTCTGCATATGTAAATTCGTACCTTCAGGCAGAAGTCTTTTCCTTGGGCAGAAGATTGTATCTATCTTTGGGTTCTTGTCAGCTCCATCCTTGCTCTTGGGGGACAGTCACTGTATAGGAGGGCAGGGTGCTAAGCCCCAGTGGGATTGTCACAGAACTCTCAGGAGGAAATTTCAGTGTTAGACACACAGAGCAACATGGCCACAGACAGGACCATAGCAAAGTTGAGGTGGGAGATTACTGTGAGTTTCACTGTGGGTTTAAGTACAGCATAGTGCAGGGAAGGAAATAAAAGAAGGGGACATGGTCAAATGTGAGGCACCAGAGTACGTGAGAAAGTCATATCCCACTCTCCACTCAACTGTGGAGGATGTTCTGACCATTGGCTAGATCTGGGTAGGGGTTTAAAGTTTAATGCCAAGAAGAGACTTAATACCCTATGAGCATATACAGGGGGAGGTAATCCCCCTCAGGAACAGTCATAGGGGAGGGGAATAATGGGAAAGTGGGAGGGAGGGAAGAATGGGAGGATACAAGGGATGGGATAAACATTGAGATGTAACAAGAATAAATTAATAATAATAATAAAAAAGAACAAATTATGCTCCTGCAAAAAAAAAAAAAGGAGGGGGGGTGGTAACGACACACAGACCACAGGTGCCCTGTGGTGAAAGCCTGGGTTTCTCCTGGGAAACACCAGGGGCCTGGTTCAAACAAACAAACCAACAGAAAACACATTTACTAGATTAAGAATTCAGGGTTATTGCTTGCTGGGGTTGGTGGCACAGACCTGCAGTCCCAGCTACATGCAAGGCAGAGGCAGGTGGCTCAGAGGTGCAAGGCCCTTTCTGAGCTTCTGAGTGAGTTCAAGGTCACCCCTTGGCAATTTGGTGAAAACCAAGCTCGAAGTCAAAAGCAAGCTGAGGATGTGGCTCAGTGGGAGAACACTTGGCTGGCAAATGTAAGGTCCATGCTTAATGCCTGCGCAGGATAGTTTCATGTCAGTTTGACACAGGCCAAAGTCATCTGAGAGAAGGAAACCTCTATGAAGAAGTGTCTGCGTAAGAATGGGCTGTAGGCAAGGCAAGTCTGTAGGCATTTTCTTAATTAGTGATTAATGAGGAGGGCTCAGACCATTGGGTGATGCCATCCCTGGCCTAGTAGCCCTGGGTTCTCTCTCTCTTTCTTTACACACACACACACACACACACACACACACACACAGACACACACACACACACACACACACACACACATACACACAGACACAGCAGGGTGAGCAAACTGTGAGCAAACTAGAGAGAAAACAAGCCAGTAAGCAGCACTCCTCCACAGTCTCTGCATCAGCTCCTGCCTCCAGGCTCCTGCCCTATTTAAGTTCCTGTCCTGACTTCCTTTGATGATGAACTGTGCTGTGGAAATGTAAGCTGGATTAACTCTATCCTCCCCAGATTTCATGGCTCACAGTCATGGTGTTTCATGTTGTTATCAGGCTAGTGGTTGCAGTGAGGGGACCTGACCGAGGAGGGAAGATTGTGGAAGGACTTTGGAAGTTTGAACTAGAAAAGCCATTGAGTGTTGAGAGCTCAGTGGGCTGTTCTATAGGAACACGGAAGAAAAGAGTGTAGACACTGAAGGCTTGGTGTGTGAAGTTTCAGAGGGACGTTTAAGACTCTACAGAGCCATTTATTTTTTAACAGAGTTAAGATTATGTGGTCTGCATAGCTGGGGCTGAGGAGTCAGTGTGATTAACAAGCTATCAGAACCACTAAGTGAAACCTTTGCTTTGATGAGACCCTCAATGCCTGTCAGCTGGAGCCGAGAAATGAGCAGGGATTGAGAAGAGGGCAGCGTTGTTTAGCCGAGACCTTCTGGAGAACTTTTCCTAAGAGTCAGCGCGCAGAAACTGTGCTCCTGGCTTGGCCAACGTTGTGCCTTGTGCTGGCAGCTGAACTTGGTATTGGAAGAGTCACCAAGATGACACTAATTTTGAAGGCGTGAAGGGGGTCACGGAGAGCAGCTGAGATTTGACAATGTGTGGAAAGGTCTGGGGGGGGGGGTCCCTGCGAAGAGCCCAGGAGAGGCTACTGGTGAAAGTGCAGCCCAGTTGTAGCAGAAGACATTCAGTGTTTTGGAGATGCCAGTACCATGGGATAAGCGCCAAGAATACCAGTAGCCATGGAGTGGAACCAGCTAGTTACCAGAAGACACACTATGTGTGCTGCAGAGGATGGCACCAGAGAAATCGCCCGGGCCCTTTGGAGGAGCCCAGAACACACAACGAGTTAGCCCAGATATTGGAAATTAAGGTATTTTCATTGTTGGAGTTTGGTTTTGCTTTGATCTGATTGTGACTGTGCCCTGATTCTTCCCTCTTGAAGTCAGAAAGTATTTAGCTTAATTTTTATTTGTGAAGGAGCCAACCACTGAGAGATTTCAAACATTTAAAAGAGTTTTTTTTGGATTATTAAAGAAACTGGGTATTTTTTTAAAGGGATTGAACTTTAATGTGCTTGATTGTGTAAGGACTGTGGGACTTTTTAAGTTATTTGTGTTTTTAATGTCAGAATGTGGGGATGAATAAAAAAAGGAAAGGTTGTGGCTTTAACAGTCATGTATTTGTGTGTCAAGTTGACAAGAGTTCAATTGTACCGTAGAGTTTTATGTTAACTTGACGCAAACTAAATTCATCTGAGATGAGAAAACCTCAGTTAAGAAAATGTTGTCATAAGATTGGGCTGTAGGCAAGCCTGTAGGGCATTTTCTTAATTAGCTATTGAGGGAGGCAGGCCCCTCCCATTGTGGGTGTGGCCTTCCCTGGGCTGGTGGTGCTGGGTTCTATAAGAAAGCAGGCTGAGGAAGCCATGGAGAGCAACCTGTAAGCAGCAACCCCGTGGCCTGTGCATTAGCTCCTGCCTCCAGGTCCCTGGCCTGCTTGAGCGCCTGTCCTGACTTCCTTGATAAACTGTGAGCATAAAATGCATAAACCCTCTCCTCTCCAAGTGTCTTTGGTCATGATGTTTCATCTCATCAATGGTTACCCTAACCGAGACCACCAACCTCGTGCCACCTCCAAAGTTTAAAACAAGATGAATGATGCCAGCACAGTAACACTGCTTGTTCTGATGTCTTGGCCCTGACACTGTCACAGTCTGTGTCAGGTACAACCATCCCTGCAAACACGTGACTTTGTGTCTGTCTTCCGTCCAGCCTCTGGAAGAGAATATTTAGCACCATCATTTTGGTGATAAATGGTTCTGTTCTTACTTGAGAGCTTCATATTTCTGACAAGAGTAAATTCTGACAGAATGAATCAGGAAGCTGAGATTTGAAGAGACTTTAATGACGTGTGTGTGTGTGTGTGTGTGTGTGTGTGTGTGTGTGTGTACACGCACGCACGTGTTTGTGTGATGTGGTTTATGGGTGTGTAGTATGTGTGTGTGGTGTATGCATGCGAGTGTGTAGATGCATGTGCCTTGTTCGCTCATATAAAGGCTGGATGCTGTGTGTCCTCCTCCAACTCTGTCTTATTGTCTTGAAACAGACCCAGAAACTTAGCGTTTCTGCTAGACTTGCTGGCTAGTTGGCTCTAGGGATCTATCTGCCTGTCCTTGTCCCCAAATGCTGGTGTTACAGGTACTCATAACTACATGCAGTTTTTATTTGGATGTTGGGAATTTAATTTCTGGTTCTTGTGATTGGAAAGCAAATTTCCTAAGTCCAGGAGCCATCCTCAGCCCTCTAATGTAGTGACTCTTTATAATCACAACCACAAATGGAGATTCAGGATTAATGAAACAGAAACTTGTGTCCAGTTACAGGAGCAAGGGGCAAGAAGATACAAAGAAGGCTACGGGCATGCAGAGCTGTGAAACAGAGACTGTGTGACACACACGCTCCGGAGAAGATTGTTCCTGCCTGTACCCAGAGAGAAAGCAGGTATGTGCTTTGACTTACTTCTATTCAAAAGTCCTGCTGGGACAGATCTAGTCAAAACCTGTACTAGCTAGGAATTCTAGGGCTGTAAGGGGTTAGTCCTCGGGTCACAGAGCCTTCAGAGAAGGCAGGGTGGCCATGATTGAAGGGAAGTAAGATATGACTCAGAACATCTGTGGGATGTCAGAGGTCATGACACAATCAGGGCTATCAATTCTGATGTTTCTTCCTTAAGCAAATCACCTCATTGCCTAACCATGTCCTAGGTGCCACAGTGGAGACCTTAGAGACATAGCATTTCCTGAGTGCTACTAAGTTACACTAATGACTTCTTACTGGATTTCAGAGATTTGTAGTTTGTGTTTCTAAAAGTCAAACAACACACACAGACACAACACAGACAAATACACTCACACACACAGACACATAGGGAATAACAAACACACAGAGAGATATAGACACAGAGTGAGATACACACACACAGAGATACACAGACACACACAGACACAGACAGACAGACATAAACAGACACACATAGATAGAATGCAAGACAGACAGATAGACACACACATACACACACAGATACAGAGAGACAGAGACAGACACAGATACAGAAACAAAGGCAGATAGATAGACACAGGAAGACAGATAGACATGGACTGACACACATATGCAAACAGACACAGACAGGCAGACAAAGATAGATACACAGAGATAGACACAGATATAGAAATAGACACAGGCAGATAGACACAGATGGACACAGACATAGACAAACAGACAGAGACACAGACACAAAGAGATCCAGACACAGACAGATATACACACAAAGAGAGACAGACAGACAGACAGACACATACACACACACACACAGACATACAGATATACATAGTCACAGACAAACTTTTATACACACAGAGACACACAGAGAGAGACAGACACACATGCACACAGAGGCACACAGACAGACACACACATACACACAAAGACACATATACACAGAAACACACAGAGACACAAACACAGACACATATAGATAGACACACAAGCAGACAAAGAAATAGACGCATATACAGAAACAGACAGACACAGGCATGCACAGACAGATACAGGACAGACACAAAGAGTGAGACAGACACACATGCACACAGAGACAGAGACAAAGAGACACAGATACACAGACACACTCATAGACACACAGACACACATAAACACATAAAGACACACAGAGACATACACACATAGAGGCACACACACGTAGAGGCGTACACACAGAGACACAAAGACACAGACAGACATATACACACATAGACGTACACAGATACACATAGTCACATACATGTAGAGATGCCTAGACACACACACAGATACACACACAAACACAGAGACACAGGCAGGCAACATACCGGATGTTTACATACACATAGATATATATATACACAGAAACACACAAATGTGCAGACACAAAAACACACAGACATATACACACACAAAGAAACATACAGAGAGATACACACAATCACACACACACAGACATACACACACACAGATACACATGAACACATACAGACAGAAACACAGAGATACACACAGACACACACACAGATAGACATTCTTACATAGAGACACACACACATACAGTCATACACAGACACACATACTGAGACATAGAGAGACACACATACAGATATACACACACAGAGATGCACACACACAAGCATACAAACACAGAGACTCACACATAAACAGACAGATGTGCATACACACACACAGACACACACTGACAAAATTAAAAATTAAAAAACCTGCATGTACCTACAGCTAATATGATTCCCATTTCACTGATACAGGAATTCGGGAAACTTTCATTTTCAGGACTGTCTAGAATGAGACCCTAAGATGCAAGCACAGAGGCTCTGCTGAGGCTGCGCAGCTCTTTTCCTGGCAACATACCAGATGTTTACACTGTATTCCATAGAAGCCATATGAAGCCCATCAGATCACATTTGCTGACACTCCTAACCCATCATAGCTACTGTTCGAGGTTACTTGGAGCGACAGAGAAGCCCATGACACCATACAATTAGGCAACTACTCTTTCTGGGGTCCTGTGTAAAAGCACCTATGATTTTGATGTTTCTGTTGCGCCATGGGGGTGCCTTGCTGAGTATTTCGATTTATGGTTCCACTTCTTGTTTATTTTTGTAAGGGGTCCTCTTGTGACATTGCCTGTGGGTGTGGATTAGAGGACAGCTTGGGTCTCTCCATCTGAGGCCTGGGGACTGACCTCAGGTCATCTGGTCTAGCAGCAAATGTCTCTACCCACCGAGCCACCTGGCCCCCAAGTTTTGCCTTTTGTAGTAGTGAAGGGACATTTCTGTTTTGGATCTCTCTATGGTTTGTTTTCAATCCTCTTTCTCCGTTGTTTTCCTTCTTCTCCACTGCCCGCCTCTCCTCTTTGCTCCTCTGAGAAGGGTTGGTTTTCTGGTCCGTAGCTGATGATTGAGCATTTCAAATCGCCTGCATGAGGATGGATAAATTATGCATCCTTCCCCCTTTGATTTTCCCTTCTGTTTGGACCTTCTAGCTCTCTTCTTTCTGTGCAGATTGTTGCTCCTGCCAGGATGATTCCCATAAAACTGAAGGTGCACATCAGTGATGAACTCTGCCTTGCTCAGTATCCAACCTCAGTCTGCCCCAGGGCTTGCAGTCCTTGTACACACTGCATAAAATGAAGTGAGAGGAAAGTCACGTCACAGGCAAAATGACACATCACCTGGTGTGCTCGAGGCTGATCTTGAACCAGTCCTGTAGCTGAAGTAGCAAGGCTAGGAGGCTCCTGACACTCTCCACACCCCCTGACCCCAACCAAGTCTCGGAAGAGACACACTTCTCTTTGCCCCTGGATAAGACCATCTCCCCATGAGGACAGTGCTTCCTACCACATTTTCGCTGCACTTTGAGCCAATGGTGGCTTTGGTGAGGGTATCCCTGGAAGCTACTAGAAAGACGTACTCCATACACTCCATTATGGGAACTTAGGACCTGAGAGTTAGCAGACAGTTGGAAACCACTGTGCCTCATCCTCCTACCACACACATTTGAGTCACTATTTGATTACTGATTTTCTCCCACCCCGATATTAGGCCACACTTCCTACAGTGTTCTTTTCTCAAGGCAAGCTATGGAGTGTTGCTGTCACACTGGGGTTCTCACAGAGAGGTGACATCTCCCCTTCTCTACTACAGCAAGCCTGCTCCTTCTAAATCCATGTCTGCCATGACTTATAGTGAGCCTTTACCTGTGTCTTTGATTTCTGGCACATAGGCTGGGTCACATGGCATGGAACATGCCCCAACCCATCCCACCATCCCATAAACCTATTGGAACAAGAAACTACCTTCTCACTGTATAACTGAAGGTTCTGTCTGTCCATGGTATGCCACCCGTGGTACAATGCTATAGGTGGCCTGATCCTCCTGAACTGAAGGGTCTGTCTACACTCAGGTCCCCATTATGGCTGCCTCTGGCTATGATGTTATCTCTCCTAACATCTCAGGGTATTTATCTCAGATTGCTTTCTATACAGCTGCACTGTCCTGTATTACATAACACCCACAGCTTAGGAAAACAGAACTAAATATTTCTGTGATGGTGGAGTTGGCCTCAAGCTGTATAGTACGACATGGCAGCCCCTAGTCAGGTGCAGTCTCTGTAAGCTGAAATGTGGTTGGTGATTGAGGAACTAAACATTCAATATTGAATTTTATTTAAGTTTTAAAAGGTTCTTAAATCTGGACAGAGGCTATCACATAGAGAAGCAAGGGTCTAGAAAGTTCTTGCAATAGTTGCAGTGCTGCTCAGCTTTTAAGTGGAAGAACTTCTCTGTCTGCTCATAACCTCAGACTCGGCTATGAATTATTAGTGGCTTACAAATGTTGAAGCAAATCTCCCAACCAGAAGTTAAGGTTGCAGAAGAGAAGAGCCTGTTGCCATGGCGATGACAAAAGAAGATGGGTAATGGCAGAAGCTGGTGATGGAGGAAGATGAGTCCCTTGACAATATCATCCTAGAACATGAACATTCAAGGCTGGGGTCATAGATCAACTGGCAGAGTGCTTGCCTAGCATGCATGAATCACTGGGTGCAGCTCCCAGCACAACACCAACCAGTGGTATATGCTCATAATCCCAGAACTCTAGGTTTGGAGTCAGGAAGATCAGAAGGCCAAGGTCATCCTTGTCTACATATTGAGGTAACCTGTGCTACATAACCTGTCCAAAGAAAAAGCATGAATATATCCAATAATCACATATTCCAGGCATAATGTCTAAGTTAATGAAACTAAAAAGAAGTGTGGGTATATATCCTTATTAATAAAACAGATGCAATGGGAGCTGAAATAGAAACAAAACCACAGAAAATCTAGGAGGGAAGAAAAAAAAAAAAAACAAGCTAGAGGTTGATATAAAATGAAACTCAATTTATCTTGCATGAAATGTTAAGAAATAATGTCCCCAAAATGGGTGTATTAAAGAGCACTGTGAGCATAAGTAGTTACAAACCGGTCTCTGAGATGAAGAGGTCAAAGCTATTATCTCTGTGGAGCACAGCGCGATGGTGGGGAGAAGTGGGTTGGCAGACGGTGAGTTAGTACTGCTCAGCATTTTATTTCTTTGGTCATGTTGGTTCTTTTTATTGAGCTCCCTGGGTGTGACATTAAGGCAGAAAATAAGCTTATCAGGAATAAAAGAATAATAATGGAAGGATGTCTGGGGGAAAAGAACACTTAAGGTGCAATCGAGTTCAGTAGTGTTCTTCCTGTGTAGTTTGCCAGGCGTACAAAAATATTTACCCATGGAATCATTTGTATTTGTCTACACTATACAGGCAGTAGGTTTTTCCTGGCAAGCCCACTCCCTCACTATATTGTTAGGTCTTCTAACTACTTACACAATTAACACGGGCAACCTTAGCTGGGTGTTCCATGGATTCCAACACAGGCTGTAGCATCCTCTAGGTATAGGGCAATGAGCATAAAGGAGCGTGAAAGTAAATGGGGCTAGTTGGGAAGAGAAGGGGGTTGGGTAGTGGTGGGAGGAAACAAGACAGTAATATGATAAAACATGGAATAGATACATGTACAACGATGTCATAATGAAACCTATTATATAAAATTTATAGATGCTAATAAACACCACTGAAAGAAACAAACATATCTGTAGAGCTGGTACAAATACCTGAGGGTAGAGAATCTGTGGACTCACCCATTATGGCTGCTTGTTATGCTTGCTAAGATGAATGGGTGGAGCCAAGTAGGGGCTAGTTTATCAGAAGTGGGCAAGCACTGAGCAATCTAGATAGGTTAAGATCACCCTTGAATAAGGGATTGATGACGGCAGGAAAGGACTGAGGACAGGCAGTTCCTCTGCTTCAAAGCTGTAGTATAGGCACTGAAAGGCCAGAGTGGGTGCAGCTGCTCATGAACCTAACAAGGTTCATGAGTGGCAAAAACAAAAACAAAATAAAACAAACAAACAAAAACAGGCTGAACCCAGATACCCAGTACACCTGCAGAAGGGCATGCCTTGCATAGCAAGCCTGTGCAGGCCATTTCTACTTTGCAGGAGCTGATTCTAGGCTTGTATATGAGCAAGGATGAATGAAGTGTGGACGGTGTAACATAACCCTCGCTGACAAGGACGACCTGACCTTCTAATCTAGGTCAGCAAAGACCATAGTTCCATTACTTAACGGGCCCCTTCTCTGCACTTGGCTTTAAACGTATCCATTTTTAAGCATCTTTCCCTAAAGTTACAACAGAAGTTATTTCTTGATCCTGAGTAGAATCTGTAGGTTATGCTCACCTGGGCATCATTGTACTTTGGTAATTTGAAATGGGTGTAAAGTCCACTCTATCTAGACCCTCCAAAGGTAAAAGGACCATACCCCATCATTATCAGAAACTACCCCTGTAGGCGGGCTAGCCCATGCCTGATAGACCAGGGGACTTCCTACCCAGCTGAGCACAGGCTTCAATCTCACCAGGCCATGTGCAGCGTATTCCACCACTGGACACTTTTCTGCATCCCTAATACCAAAGTCCTCACCAGAAATTCCCAAGGGAAAAGTCATCCAAACATTGGTATACAGGAGAGGGTGATACTCTGGCTTCCTGGGAGCTCTACAGCCCCTCCATCACATGTGGCTTTCCCTTCCGGAAGCCCTATTGGTCTTCTTCCAGGCCCATTTGCCCTTGATGCTGCAAGTGCTCTCATTACTTCAAACTGGTTATATAAAAATCATGCCTACTGCCTTAGTCCACTCAGGCTGCTGTTGCAACCACACAAACAGCAGGAACATGTGTTCTTATGACTCCAGGGATGTAGAGTCCATGGTCAGATTGCTAGGGATTATAGCTCCAGTGGTGGCCCTCTTCCTGGTCTACAAATGGCTACCTTCCCACCGTGAAGATGGTGTCATCTTCATGGCCTATCATCACCTAGTTAAATCCAAGTTATGCCCCGAAGCCCATATCTACTAACACCATCAACCACCTTCATGTCCCATCTCAGACAGTAGCCCATCACTCATAAGATATGTGCCCATTCAGAGCCTCCATGATGCAGATAGCCCGTACTTTCACGTTTCTTTTAAATAGATCTCCTCGCTACCTTGCTGACTGTGTGTGCCTCTTTAAATATTTGAACAACATACTGGGAACTTCGAACACCCAGTCTGGACAAAGACAACTAGCCATACAACTGTGAACCTGTGAAATGAGCTTCCTTGATATAGTGGCAGGGTGCCTATGGGATAGATGTTCCCATTTTGAAAGTAGAAATAAGAGGTAAAGAGTGATGGGTACCAAGGAATTTCAAATCCTAGCATCGCGAGTCCCACTAGCTTGCAGAGCTTGAGGACAATCCTCTTTGCATCAAGACTGCCTGTGAGGGATCTAGAGTGGCCTCTTTTTTTTTTTCTGGATCTACTGAGTGGCGAATGAGAGGTCAGACACTCTGCAGCAGGGACCACTGAAAGCCCAAAGCAGGTAACATTGGTGGCATCTACTGGCCTCCAGGGACATTCTCTCATCTCTCTGAAGAGTATGCATGACTGCAAATAAATAGCCCAATGAGGTGCTGTCATAGGTACCAGGAATTTTGATTGCTTTCTTGGACTCCATTTTCACATTTCATTCTTCTTCAGGTCAGTGATATTTTTTACTGTCACAATCTTGTGTTTATGTCTGTGTTCCCGAGATGGCAGATTAACATCAGGAATCAGAGCATCCCTGACCTTCTCTTTAGAAGAGGTCTTCTGCGCTTTGCAATGCAGTGGCCAGGGAAGTGCTTAGACTTGCCCATCCTGTTCCTTTGTATTTAACAGTTCTGCCTCCATCTTCATCTTGTTCCACTCACTTCTGTATGAGGAGTGGGAATGAGCGGGTGGAAGCTGCACCTCCAGCTTGGGAATCTGATAAACACAATTATTTTTATCACACACAAGTCCTGCCCTTCCAGAATGCACTATGACACAGCTCAGGTGTGCAATGCACTATGACACAGCTTAGATGTGCTCTTTGCCATTTTATAACAAAAGTCAATTTTCCTCTAGATGCAGTCACAGTCACAGAGTCCCTCATTTTATCTGAAGCCTTCCTGGCATTATCTTTGATGTCCATAATTTCCAGTGTGTGCCTCAACTTTCTTCCATCTATCCTCAGTTTCAAAGCTGATTTTTACAATTTTAGATATTTATTACAGATGCACCCTGTTTCTTTGTATCAAAATTGAGTCTTACTAGGATACCACAACAAAATATCGTGGATGTGGGGAATTGAGCAAAAGAAATGATTTTTTAAAAATGTTTTTGCTGTTCAGAAGGCAGACAAGCCATGGGATGTTGCCAGAAAATCAGATTTCTAGTGAGGCTTGTGGACCGCCACCTTCTTGCTGTGTCTCACATGGTCTTTCCTACTTGAGTTCATGTGTAGGGATAAAGAAAGAATCATAGCTCTTCTGATAAAGCACAGATTCTAGAAGGCACTGAGCCTGAAGCCTGAAGGGCGACCTTAACCAATCAATCAATCAATCAATCAATCAACAATCTCTCTCTTTCTGTCTCTCTCTCTTTCTCTCTGTCTCTCTCCTTTTCTGTGTGTGTGTGTATGTCTTGTGTTCATTCCTCCATTTGTCTGAGCTTGTG
The DNA here is from genome assembly GCF_903995435.1 of Acomys russatus. Lineage (NCBI taxonomy): Eukaryota > Metazoa > Chordata > Mammalia > Rodentia > Muridae > Acomys > Acomys russatus. The sequence continues at coordinate 38,518,942 of NC_067168.1, read as the reverse complement.
CAAGTTTTCCAATGGATGGAGGTTCAACATTAATGCTAAGAGTCTTCCTTAGTCACTCAACATCTTATGTATTCAGTCAGTGTCCTTTAATTGAACCCAGAGGTCACAGATGCAGCTGGTTTAGCTGGCCAGTGTGCCCTACAGAACTCCTGGAACACCATCCACAGGAAAGGAAGCAGCCATTGTGGTCCACGAATTGCTCTTGTGTTTTCTGTAGAATATCTCCTACTTCAAACCCAGCATACTTTTTTTTTTTTCTTACTTCAGTTACACCTTTTATCACTGTTGAAGTTTCCTTGGTTAACCAAAAGACTCCTCAGAGCTTTACAATGTTTATACGTACACTTATATATATGTAAACATTGTAGAAGTATATGTACATATATACATGTGCATAAATGCATATATGGTTATATAAATGGTTATACCCCACACATATCTATTTGTATGTGTCTGTGTGATCATGTGGCCTTCTAAGTTATGTTTTAAAACAGTAAAGTTGCAATAAAGTTTAAGGAATAAGCCAAACTTAAATTTTAAGTTAAACCTTTAAAAATAAGTAGAAATATATCCTTCTGTTTATTTACCTCTTAATCTTAAGAAATTTCTCTTTGCCAATGTACTTGTAATGTGTATATATGAGAGGTGCTGTTTGGATTTAGAGATGACAAAGAGGTAACAAGATGGTAAAACTCAAGGCTGCAAATGCTCAGCCCTAAGCAAGCACAGTGTTTAACAACCTTGTTTAGGATGCATAAGGAAAACATGGGCTACCTCTGCAGACAAAGAGCCGTGTCAGGAATGCTGAGGGTTCTCAGCTGCAGCAGGCAGGGCCAAGCTGGTTCCAGGACAAGGGCTTCCCTCCTTGCCAATGCCTCTTAATTTCTGTCTTTCTCTCCTGCATCATTGTGACCTGAACTCCACCGAATGAGGCCCCCGTATGAAAGCTCCATCTGAAAAGATGGTCACTTTAAAATGTAAGCCTGGGAGAAAGAGAGCTGGAAGGTGGCAACCAATATTCTGTTCATGATCCTTGTCTAGAATGAATCCCACGTAGGTTATTTCTTCACAGACCAGAGCCTCTAGGAGGAGAGAGATTTGCCCCTGATTTATTATCCAATCATTTGATCAGGCTAATATATTCTCCTTGCTTGGTTCTCCTCCAGCCCTTCTGGGTTGAATATTTGACCTTGAGCTCCACCATCACAGGAGAAGCAGCAGACATTGTGGTCCACAATTGCACAATTTCAGAGAATATCTCCTACTTCAGACAAAGCATGTTGTTGTTGTTTTTAACTTCGACGATGCCTTTCAGCTACTGTAGAGATGTCCTTGGTTAACCAAGGGACGAGAACTCAAACATGTTTGACAGGGGGACCACTGCTGTTAATACCCTTGACAGTGAAGGGACCAGGGGGCAACCAACCTCTGCTTCACACTGTGTTGCCTCTCCACTTAGTGGAACCTCCTGTTTTGACTGTTTGCTTAGCTGTGGCATTCTGACTTCGGTGATTTGAGTGCTTAAAGGTTGCCCTGACCCAGGAACAAAGCAATCTGACAGTGTGATTTCATTTGTGCTACCTTGGGCATCTTTTATGTTTAAATTGGAAGAAACTCAACATTGAATTGTTTCGACCATTGTTAATGGGCTGAAGAACTGTGGCATTCCGCTTTCAATTTAGGGGAGAGAGGCATTCAAATGGGCTCTGACTTCAGGCTCCTTAGGAAAATAAGTGACCCAGGTTTCTGACCCGCAAAACACCAGAAGGTGGTGAGTCTTTAAACACTGCACAGGCAGGAAGCAGAATAGTGAGGAGGAGAGAGGCATACCAGGGCAGAGAACTTTTTTTTTTTTGTATACAAATTTTCTACCTTAGTAATGTAGAGACTTTTTTCTATCCTCCTTTTACATTGAGTCTGCTTTGCATGTCAGTGATGGTATGGGGTGCTGGAAATCAGTGGCTTTCAATCTGTGTATCACAACCCATGTGGGAGGCCAAACAACCCTTTCACAGAGGTCATCAGAGACCATCATAAAACACAGATACTTACATTATGATTCATAACAGTAGAAAAATTACAGTTATGAAGTAGCAACAAAACAACTTTATGGTTGGGGGTCACCATAGCCTGAGGAGCTGTGTTGAAGGTTCGGAGCATTAGGAAGGCTGAGAACCATGGCTGTAGATGGAACTGAAGAAGAAGAAGAGCTTGCAGTTTAGAAAATCACTTGGGGCAATTTTCAGGCCAAGTATGATTTGAGTCAGACGTCTTTGTTCAGTACCATATGCCTCCCTTGGCAACTGTGTGCAGAAAAGACTTACTCTCATAGGACCTTCGTATTCACCTTTATAAACAAGTAAGTTTGACTAAACAGTGCCTAAGGGACCTGGGAAGATGGTTCGGCTGTTAAGAGAGCCCATCGCTCTTGCAGAAGATCTACACTTGGAAGCCAATGTCTATGTAGAGAGATTTACAACCATCACCCCAACTTCAGAGAATCCAGGGCCCTCTGCTGAGGTCCATATGCACCTGTACTCACACATGTACACATCCATACTGAGATGCACATAATTAAAATAAATCATAAGCAATAAAAACAACTCTAACCCAACATCTAAGCACTTCCCCTAAGTCTACAGGGTGTATGCTCTTCTGTTCTACTTTATTTTGCCCTACAGCACTCTCGAACTTGGCTGTAGATGTAATTTATCATCTGACCCAGCTCACTTTTGATTATCTTCCAAAGTCACAATGAAAAATAGCTTCTTAAGACAGGCGACCTTTGAGGTGTTGAAGGAACGCCATGCTGCTAAGGTCGCCTGTGGAGGCTGGACACAAACAGTTCGCTGTTTAACAATGGGCACTCTGTTTCCGTGCACACAAACATATCTGCATCTCAGCCTAAGTGAGGTGTAGAACTGATATGAAAATGGTGTGCTGAGAATCTCCCTCAGTCTGTTCCTCACCCCCATCTTCCTTAGGAGCTGAGAGACCCTCTTCTGCAGTGCTATGGCACAGATAAATGGAAACCCCTGCTAATCCTTGTCCCAAATCTCCCCATATTACATTGCAATGGCAAATCTCCTTCTTGGGAGTGGGGTGGGGACAACATTAAAGACAGAAATCCAGCTCTTCTGTATCTCTTGTTGCAATGCAGACTACAGGGTTGGGACTGTAGAGAGTCACGTGGAGCCAGCAGGTTTCCATAGCATAGTGCACTCAGAGAGATGGAGAATGCCTCTGCTTACATCTTTCACCCTACAACTCTCTGTCACCTCACTCTAATGTGGGCTGAATGTTTAGGACCCACTAAGAGCAAAGCCCATGACGTGAAGAAACACTATAACTTGGAGCCAGGCTTTGTTTTCAGATACACATCTTAAATTAGTATTCATCATGACACACCGGAAGACAGTTGCTATAGAAAGGATGGCTGTTACAACGAATGTGCCGTGTGTCTGCCACATCAGAAACACCTGTTCAAGGAGGGGAAGCATGAGGAGGAACAAGGGGAAAATGTCTGAAAAAAAAAATAGTGTTATGGTTTCTATAGGAGGGAAGGGGTGGAGCAAAGGCAGAGGGCTTAGGAATAGCTGGTTTGAGTAGTGTCAGCAGGCTTGTGGGCAGGGGTGGGAGCTTTTTCTAATTGACTGGGGCCCTGGACTGGCATGGCTAGGGCAGTAAACAGTAGTTCTAAAAGAACCCAATAAAGTCAGTTATACTCTGGGCTCATAATGGTTGGTTTGTATATAAAAGGCAATGTTATAGTCCTTTACTCTTGCTAAAAGCTGAATGACCCTGCAAAGGGCAAATTCTTAAAGCCTAGCAGGTCCCGATTGTGTCTAAGCAGCAAAATAAAACATGTGCACAGTACAGGCTTTCCCAGGTTTGCATCTGTGTTGTTATGCACAACTCATGGTCATAGTCAAATCATTATTTGTATTTTAAAATCATTCATTAACAATTTTGATATAGGGTCTTAGTATGTAGTTAGGGTGGTCTGGAATTCACTGTGTTCTAGCCCCAGCCCTCCCCCTGCTGGGATTAGAATCACATGTTGCCATGCCTGGCTTCTGAAGCTCTTTGATACTGTAACATCCCTCCTGTGCTGGTACGTGGGTATGAGCAAAGAGTCTAGCACATAAGAGTGCTCAGCAAAGGACAGCAATATGTTAATTCAAACATGGACATGAGACTTCTGACAACATGGCCTGCATCCACTGCACAGCCATGCATACATGACAGAACAGAGTAAGGGTGAGGCAACCCTCAGCTTGGGAGGAGAGATGGTTTCGTTGCTCTTTTGAAAATGACCTCCCTTTGGGGGCACTTTGTTTATTATTCTGAGCAATCCGGAAGAACAGACTAGCTGCCTCCAGAAGTCCAAGTCTCCCTGGAGGCCCCCCAAACTTCTTGCTCTGAATCAGGTTGAAAACAACCCAGGAACTTTCTTCCCTATGGTGTTGCTGTTCACCTCACAGAAGCCAACAGGATTCTATGTACGTGTTTGGAAGAAAGTTTCTGAAACATTCCAAAAGTACTTAGATGTGTCTGTTTTGCAAATTTCAGAATAAATCTGCTTTGGGTTGGTACAGTGACAGCATGAGCTTCCACTGTGACATCAAGTAGGAAGGGAATTGTCACTTTAGGGCACATTAAGGAAACTCTAATATGACGCATTAATGCCATTAAGCCATAGCATTCATCTGTCAGTGTGCAGGAAATGGAGTGAGAGCAAAGTATGGGCTTCAGACCACTGCTTCCCATACCTGGAGAGACATCAGCGGACTCAGGACGGAAGAAAGCTATCACACAAGATGCACTATCTGGGCTGCAAAGAACAGCTACCTCATTTTCAGTGAAGGCAAACACTGAGCTCTCCAGGGAATTTTCCATATTCTCTTGCTGTCACTCGCTGTGCAATAGGATGCTGATCAGGCATCCCAGGCTAGCTAGCAGCTTTCCCATGGGGCCATCTTCAGGTGCTGAAAGTGAATCTTTGCCTGATGATGTGAGGAGGGCTGCGTTGCTGAAACTAAGGCTAAGTGCATCAGAGCCTACAGTGTGGGCATCTGCAGCCTTATAAAGTCTCTCTCCCCTTAACACTGCAGAAGCACTGCTTAGCAATTGCCCCTTGCATTCTCTCCTGCACTAAATGTACCCATGCACTTTGGAGTTAATCGTAGTGCATTCATCTCCTCTGGCATCCTAGATACTCCAAGCAACGTCATTAAACACTAAGTGGTTTCTCTATGTTTAAATAAAAACCTTGTGTATTTTTTAAAATGACAGCATCCACGGGAGCATTTCAAGTGACCCTGGTGCTGGGGAGATTGTTGATAGAATCCACCATACTCAGTAGTGATGATATTTGCAAAACTCCTTTCCTCACACGGTAATTTATAACTTGTAAAATGTATCGGGTGTGTAATGCTTTCGCTTATTCCTTCACTCTGTCACCAGTTCTTTTTATTGAATTAAGTAGACTCAGAGTCAAATGGCTGTATGTCTTCCAAATAGCTTCCTGGGGTCACGAGGAGGGGGTAGGAAGAGGTGGGGACTGTGTTGCCCCTGGATACCTGCTGTGGCTCTGATTAGCTTGTCTTGCTCAGTGGCTGGAGTGACACAGGAGAAGCAGGAGGCACTGGCACAGGACCATGGAGCCTCTATGCTCATGTATTGTTTTATAATCTTTACATTATAGGAGATGAGCGCGCTTACCCGTGCTGTCATATATGAAGAGAGAAAGGCATTCGAAGTTAAGCACATTACCAAGGTCATGCCTACTCGCTCATACAGGGTCAAACTTAAATGTGAGGAAACTGTTCTGTTTTTGTTTGTTTGTTTGTTTGTTTGTTTTTGTTAAATGATGCAAGGAAAAGTTGCTAATACCTATGGCTCCATGGGATTGAGAAAGATCTCTCCCCATTCAGCTCCAATCAAGGGCCACAAGGAAATATATTTCAACTTCTTTTTATAATAAGCATTCTTATGAGAAAAATTATGACCTCATTGTATTTTTCTCTTCATCAAGTTTAGTCCTAAAATTCTCCCCTTGTGGTAAATATATACTTATTTTCCCTATATACACCTCCATCTCAGTACCTCTCCATTTTCCGGTCATAATTTGCAGTCTAACATCTCCACATAAATAATGTATTCTGACAAATGAAATGACTCCTTTCCATTCTTCATAGGACGGAGATCTTTTTTTCATCTGGCATTTACTAAATTACACAGTCGCTCATTTTTCTATGCAACCTTTGAAAGTTTGTGCTCAAATGTTCTAATGAATCTGTTAACCTCTGAAAGTCCTCTCATGACCTTTGGTGACATCACTCTCCTCAGAGGTCACGCTCTCTGGTTTTCTTCCCAGAAGAACTAGTTTCCTTTAAACCCACCCTGAAGAGTTCCTCTGCTACAGTCCTCTTAGGGGCTTCTTTTCCCGCCTCCATCACTTCTGGGTTCATGTTTGTATGTGGCAATCCATATTTTCCAGTAATACCTTTATAAAATATATAACAGTAGGAGATATTTTGCTGTTAGAAACCCCTTTTATACTTTAGAGATCCGCCACTTAGTTTTTGTTTGTTTTGCTTTTTGTTTTATTCTGATAATTTTTTTTTTTTTGAGAATAGATCATGTGCCCTCCAGCCCACTCTAGAGCTCACTATGTAGCCAAGGCTGGCTTTGAACTCATGAACCTTTTGCCTTCACCTTCCCAAAGGCTGGAGTCACAGGCATACAACAGTACGCTCAGCTCAACACCTTCTTTGATACGCCAAGTGTATGCTTCTTCCATTTTTTTCCTGTTGGTTACATATCTCCTGTACAGAGTGCTTTAAATCAGTGCAGTCCCATTTGCTCTGTTTTGTGATTTGCTAGACGTTTGCTTGGTGTCTTGTCCATGGAGTTCTGGCAATGTGAAAGCCAGAGTTTTCCCTAGGACTTAGCTTTTAGGAGTTCTGCATTGTCAGCTCATTTGCTTATGCTCTGGATCCAGTTTGAGCTAATTTCAGTATATCATCCTGTGAAATGAGGGTTCAGTCTCTTATTTGACCATAGAAGTTAGGTTCTCTAGGCCTTGTTTGCTGAAGAGAGGATCCTTTCTCCATGATGTGGTCTGATGCTCCTGATGAAAAACGACTGGACTGCAATCTGTGTTACTGGTGTGCGTGTCTGCCTCCGTGCCAGGCCTCTAGTCCTGCCGTTCTGCAACAGAACTTGACTTTGGAAGTGCAAAGTCTTCACCTTCGCTCCATTTCAAGGCTTTTTTTTTTTTTTTTTTTTTGGCTCCTCAGTCATTTGGTTCCTGAGTTGTGGTGGCATTGTCTTCCACTCCTGTAAAAAAAAAAAAAAAAAAAAAAAAAAATGTTTCCCGGACACTTTATATTGCTTTCATAGCCAGGGATTCTGACAATATTAAGTCTTTCGACTCATGGGCATGGTCTACCTCTCGATGTTTTTGTGTCTTTTTAGATTTCTTTTATCTATATTTCATAAGCCTCAGGAAAAAGTCTAATCACTCACTGCTTAAGATGATTCCTAAATATTATATTCTCTTCGGTGCCATGGTATCCATCAGTCTTATTTATGCTTTTGTTTTTGTCATAAGCACTACAACCAAAAATAACTTGGGAAGGGAAAGGGCTCTTTTCAGCTAACAGCTTGTAGTCACTCATGGAGGAAAGGAGAAATCAGGGTGGGAACTCAAGGCAAGGGCCTGGAGCAGGAGCTATGCAGAAGATATGGAGGGATGCTTTACACTTGCTTGCTCCTCATGGCTCACTCACCAGGAACTATGCAGAGGATATGGAAGGATGCTTTATACTTGCTTGCTCCTCATGGCTCACTCACCAGGAACTATGCAGAGGATATGGGAGGATGCTTTGCACCTGCTTGCTTCCCATAGCTCACTCAGCCTGCTTTATTATACAACCCAGGACCACTTGCCCAGAGGTGGTACCACCCATGTGAGCTGGGCCCCACCCCATCAATCATTAATTGAGACCATACCCCACAGGTGTGTCTGCAGACAATCTTGTGGAGGCATTTTTCTCACTGAGGTTCCGTCTTCCTAGATGACCCTAACTTGTGCTAAGTTAACAAAAGTCTAATCACCAACACATTGTTTTCCTTTTTAAATAGTTCAGTAGCAATGTATAAAAATGGGCAGGTAGGCTGGGAAATGAAACATCTCACTCTGAAGTGCCTGCCTAGTCGTAGGTCTTGGCTTGATCCCCAGTATTGAAAGCAAAATGGTAAAACTGAGGATTTGAATAGATATAGCTAAAACAAAATTATTGGATAGCTCATAGAGTCCTATAAAGATTCTCAGTGCTGCTAGTAACTAAAAGAGTATCTAGGCCTTGTGCTGCAGACCCATTATCTCAGCTACTCATGAGATGGGGTAGGAGTTCAAGGCCTGTCTGGGCTTTAGAAGAAGTTCAAAATAAGGCTGGACAACTCAATCCTATCCTGTCTCAGAACCAATAGTAAGACAGAAGGCTGGGCATGTAGTTCAGTAAAGATCTCTTACCTAATAAATAGGAGAGCCTATACTGAATGATGCTGGCAATGCTGATGTGAGGGTGGTAATTGATGATGATATGACGACAATGACAGCAACACAATCAAATATTACATCTACCAGAATAGTTACTATGAAAAAAAAATAAAGAAATAGTAAACACTTGTTAAAACTTGAAGAAATTAGAATTTTTGTATGTGGTTTTGGTTAATGCTACAACATTTGTGGTGAACAGTGTACAGATATTTCAGAAATTAAAATAGCATTGCCAGATGCCAATTATTCCAAAGAATTGAAATCAGGGCCATCTCTTATTCATTATAACACTGCACACGGTATCTAAAATGCAGCAATAGCATAAATACCCATTAAGAAATGAGCTAGAAGATAAAATGTGTGTTATATATAATAGAACACGCACATATATATGTTTAGCTATACATATAGATATATAAGAGTATATAAGAGTGAGCACTAATTAGTTACTGTGCATGCACCTTGAGGGCATAATGATAAGGGCACTGTGCCAGTCACAGACGACAAATATGACCTCTCTTCTAGGATGTATCTAAAAAGACTCATAGACCCAAGCAGTGAAATGTGGACAGAAAGATGGCTCAATCTGTAAGAGGAAGTGTTTTCTGTGCAAACACAAGGACCCAAGTTCAAACCCCCACACACTCATAAAAGCTAAGCCCATCACCACCAGCCTGTAGCTCCAGTGCTGAGCAGGTAGAGACAGGAGGGTCTCTGTTGCTGACCCTGTATCAAAAAAAGTTAGGTGGAGAGTGATCTACAAAGACACCTTATGTTAACCTCTGTTCTCCGCTTGCATGTGCGCCCATGTATGCAACCACCACATACACACACAGACTGTTGGTTGACAAGAGAAGTGATTCCCAGGCAGTAGGTATAGAGATTCTGTTAAGCAAAGTGAATAAACTCCATGAATCCGCATAGCTAAGCTGTAGCAGACACAAGAGTACTTTGTACTTTGGAGCTTTGCTAACAGGAGATTATACATCAACCGGTAACACAATAAACAAACATCCCAAAGGAGGAGATAAAGTAGAAGATTCTATTGCTGGGACGGAGTCTTTATATGTAAGTTTCACATTATTGAAGAGAGTATGTGTATGAGAGTGTGTGTATATGTGTGTACGTGACAGAGTGAGTGTGTGTGTGCATGTGTGCATGTGTATGAGAGTGTGTATATGTGTGTATGTGTGTGTGCACGAGTGCATGTGTGTGTGTGTGTGTGTGTGTGTGTGTGTGTGTGTGTGTGTGTGTGTGTGTGTTTAATGCATGAGTGGTCACAGGACAGCTTTCAGGAGTTGGTTGTCTCCTTCTGACATGGGCTCCAGGCATGGGATCCATATTGTCTGGCTTGTATGGCAAGCTTTTCTTGTTATTGTGTTTCTTCTTTAAAGTCCCCATTTTGGTTATTCTGTACTCGTTATGTGAAATTATTGATGTTTTCCTGAAATTCCTTTATGAAGTTTCTTTAAGACATTATTAGCATGCAAAGAATTAGGTTTCAATTATAACATTTTCAAACAAATTTGGCAATTGGCTTTTCTTGTTTCTCTCCGCCACCTGTTTCCCTACTTCCTTCCCTCCTCTGTGCTCTCCCATCTCTAGTAGCTTCCTCCCCGTGGTGTGCCATATGTGACTTTGATATTTCTTATTATGACCTCCCTCTTTCTCTCTGGTGTTTTTGGAAGATTCTGTGATCAAAACTAACCAATCACCACCACCACCAGCAATAACAACTCCAACAAAAATCAAACCAAAGACCCTGAAACCCTTTCTAACATTTAGAGAATTCCCATGGTGAAGACTCAAGCATCTAGACGCCCCACCCTGCCTTCTCTGAGAAGCAGCTGTGCCTGCCTGGTGCCTTTTCTTTTCTCACCCGATGAAACAGGTTTATTCCCAATTTGTTTTAATTTCATTTGTCTAACTCATGCTCTTTGCATTTCTTCAAGACTTTCCCCTAGTTCTTTGAGACTTTTGCTTTTCCATCTCATTGTATTTTTTACCTTTTGCATCTTGAAAAGTCCATTGCTTGTGTTCCTCATATGTGATTTTGCCTTTTATGGAAGTGAAACAAAAATATCATCTCAGAGCCCCAAGTTCAAACATAGGCATTGTGTGTAGTAGGGCTGAACTGTAAAATGATTGGGAGAACTGCAAACCATATTGAGTGTGCTCACACTTAATGTCACCATCTAGGACTTTTCCCCTGGGGACAACGTAAAGTTGTGGATAAAAATTTCTTCCTTCCTCTGCATCAAGAGGAACGGTGGCTTGGGGGACTTATTTTGTAGATATTTAGTTCTGACTCTGTGTTTTTGTGAACTGTATCTTCCATGTTCCACGCTTTCAGGCCAAAGATGGACATCCTCTACCCATGAAGCCTCTCTATGCTGTTATTTTTCACTCTGCTCACTCCCATTCTAACCTTATATAAACATTTCCACTTCCTGGAATCTTGTAGAAACCTCTCCACAATTTCCTTGTTGCCTTTTCATTCTGGTCATCAAGTAAAATACCGTTAAATTACTCTATGGAGGTTTAATTAAAGTTTATCGTAGAAAAAAAAAAAAAAAAAAAAAAGGACAGCACTGGTCAGATAACTCAACAGGTAAAGCAAAGCATTTGTCACCAAGCCTTGCGACCTTGTGAGTTTGAGCCCCACAGCCCCATGTGGTGGAAGGAGAGAACTGGCTCCTACAAGTAGCCAGCCCTATAACAACCACAAGTGTACGTGGAGTGTGCGTACACATAGATACACAGACACACAACAAATAAACCTGATAAACATTTTAATAGAAAAGCTGAACACATGGTTCACACTCCATGACCCACCACGGTCTTTCCTGTCTCCCATTTTATTTTGAAACAGACCCCCTTCTGACTACACTGTTATCTGTGCAGTGTGTGTGTGTGTGTGTGTGTGTGTGTGTGTGTGTGTGTTTTCCTCTTAAGTACCTTGCCTTGCAGTTCTCTGACTCGTTGCAGTTTAAGATAAGTGTGTCCACAAGCACACTGTGTTTTATTCTTATAGGAAACCATGGTCCAAAGCTTGAGCTGAATTATTCACACTTGACAGATGGAACCAACTTCCTCCTGGGAATTTAATTAGCATGCCCAAGATCACTCAGTCAAATTTCTCCAACTTCTTCTTCATGGAATTTTGCTTCCCCAGTCTTCCAACTCTCAAGTCTCATTTGTGATAATTTTAGGAAATAAACAGAGAAAAGGAGAGGCAAGGGGACAGATGAATTTCAAACACATGAAAGTATAAAATTTCAACCTTAGGATTTTATAATGATTTGACATAGTCCATCGTACCTCCTCGCCATCACAGCAAGCAAGCAGGAGCCCACTGAGAAGCTCGGCTAATCTCTGTGGCTCCAGTGTCTGTAGAACCGTTTGGAACAGTGGACACATACCAGATGGTCAGGGGCAAGTCCCAGACTGGAAGACTTTGTTAACATATTCAGGCACACTTCTGATCAATGCAGGCACAAACGTACTACCTGACCCAAAGCACCAGCCCCACGGCAGGGATGTCTGCACCTTTAGATATAACTTAATGGAACTTATGAATATTTATGACCGCATGGCTTTCTTTAAACAGCAGCCTTGGCCGCTAGACATGAAGCCCCTTCAAACAACTTGATCTGTTTTCTGTGAAGACCATCTTCTGAGGCCCAGAGGCCTGGGCAGGGACAAGCCCACATGCCAATGAGCCAGAGAGATGAGTGACAGGTGGCTAGGGCACTTGGCTTCCTGGAGCTGGTTTGCCAGTGAGCCCTCTGTGGGAGCTGCTATATGCGGGACTGCCTTAGAGCCTGGAGCTCAAGCTCAGCAAGGCAGGACTGAAGTTCCTCCCACACTCCTCTGTCCCCTCCTTTCAGATGCTCTGTCTCTACTCCCTGAGCCCGCTGCGGCTGCTGCTGCTGCTCATTCTGCAGCCAGGGCTTGCTGGGGTGGAATTGCAATCATGACCACACTCTCCTTCAGCACCCTGAGTACATTCATTCCAACCCCACAGCTCTGAGGAAACCACAGGATCCCTTCAGTGCTAAATCAAAGGGTGTCCCATGCCTTGCCAAATGCATACTTGGCCACTCAGTGCATCACCCTCTCTGAGGGTGTAGCGTTGCAATGATCTTCAGAAACCCACGCCCATGAGAAAGCATCATGGAAGATTGGGCAGAAAGACTGTGAAAGCTGGAGGGTAAGGAGGGGTTCTGTGCAGTGGTGTCTTCCAGATATGGTGTGGGCATTGCAGCCATGAACTCATGCCAGCTGTGCTTGCCTGCATATGGCGAGCCTAAAATCAAGTCAGTCAGTATACCCCCATGGCTGGACAGAAACTCACTAGGCTCCACTCCTAGCTGAGGATCTGTTGGCTGCTGAGAGCTGCTAGAGGAAGAAGAGTTTCCTTTCTTTAGGGCTGTGGCCTATAATTGGTTGCCTATATGACAGTGGATGGCCCCACACTCCTGTGTGTGCTATTTACACTCAGTGGGCTATGAAAAAAAGGTAATTAGAGGACATGAAGTTGGTGTAGGTGTGATTCAGAGGATTTGGGAAAGGTTGGGGAAGTGTGAGAGATGGATAAGATCTGGGAAGTTTTCAAAGGTCACCTAGCTATGCCTCAGGCTGTGACACTTGTGGCTTATATCTCCCTATTCTTCACAAAGTCCTAGTGACAGACCAAAGTACAGTCCCACCAAAGATCACCCGAGGGAAACGATAAAACAGCTGTGCTGGAAAGCACCCACACAGACTGGGTGATGGCTTCCTCATAACAGACGTGAGACCCTTCTGTACTAACCTCCCTCCTCAAGCCTGTCTACTCTAGCACGCCCTGAAATCACACACACTTGGGGCATTATTGCATACAGATGGCTGGGAAGAATGGTCAGAATTGTAGGGGATGGATTGCTTTTGGTCCACAGGCCTGATGATGGTGGCCTCTTGCAAGCAGCTGCAGTTAGCTGACCTGACGAAGTGGTGATTTCTGCTCTGAGGATGACACTCAACAGCATGTATTTTCTGGCCCCTATACGAGTGAAGAACCACAGCCATGGTTTGTCCTGTGGCATTTGCACTCACTTTCTCGTACAAACTCCATGAAATCAGACCCAAAGAAACCCACAACATATTTGAAAAATGTAAGTCCTTCTCCCTGGAGCAGAATTACCAAAATTACCAAACATATAAATTAAAAAAATGGTGTCTTCCAACCAGCTTTGTGGAGGATGTTCTGCAGAAAATTACCCTAGAGATGCGTCTTTAGAAGGGGTGGGTACCACAGCTTGCAGAGCCCCCTCTGAGGTGGTTATATACGATGCTAGGGAAGCTTTCCTTCTACTCAATGCATTCAGCCCTTCAGGGGAACATGTTTGACCAATTACTCAAAGGCCAAGTCCTTTAAGAAAAATGTACATCTGAGCATACTGTTTTATATTGGATCTGCCCACCAGTGGTGGGGACATCTTGCACTTGACCAAACTGGTCTTGGGATTCTTTTATTACTATTGTTATCAAAGTGTTGGCTTGTAGGGACTATGGTATTTTTTCATCTCTTTGGGAAGAAAATCTCTTGCCAACTAAGAATATGTGCTACTCATTACAATATAAATATATTCTCTTGAGGATGAAATGAATGTAAGGTCACAAGTGTTAGCCTGCGTTGAAACTATCACAAACACAAACCAACTAACCAACGCAGTGCTGGGGACCAGAGAGGTGGCATAGTAGGTAAAGTGCTCGATGTGCAAGCATGAGGATCCTCAGCATCCATGTAAGACCTGGGTGGTGGCATGGCCTGTTACCACCGTGTTGGAATATGAAAAACAGGCTGGCCCTTAGGGATTGCTGCCTAGCCAGTCTGGTTGAAATGACTACCTCCAGGCCAGTGAGAGACCCTGACTCAAAAACTAAAAAGGAAGATGATAGAGAAAAGCATATAATTTTGATCTATGTGCAGCCTTCACATGCCTAGGCATGAGCAAGTGAACTTGTATAAACACACACACACACACAGACACACAGACACACACACACACACAGACACACACACACACACACACACACACACACACACACACCATGGCACACACAGGTACCCACGTAATTGCAAAAGGAAAAAAAAACCTATATTTTGCTGTGCATAGCAGAGAGTTAAACAGGATGCCAAATCTAAGCTTTCCCCAGAGGCAGCGAGCTGTCAGGCAATCCCTGGGCCCTCAATTACTAGGGGACGTGAGAATTCTTTCTCTGTGGTTGTTCATTTCTGCTACACATTCCAAGTTAGAGTCCAGTGTGACAGCTGGTGTGTGAAACCTGTGTCCACAAGCACAGCATGTATGTGAGGCCTCAGGGGCTACAGCAGGGGATAGCTGGCAACCTGGAACATTATCCAGATAAGCTATAGGCTCTCCTCATGAAGATGGGCTGCTGACTCACCAGCAGGTTCAGTGGGCTTTGAGTTCTATGTTGTAAGTCGACCATAGCTTCCAATGCCCATCAATAGTCCCAAAGTATATCTCTCAGCACCTTGTATACAGATTGCCTTGCTAAGGTCACATGTGTGAGAAATCCAGACATGTATTCCAAACATACAAGGTATTTGGGGCCAGCAAGCATGCCTGCTTGGCTGGGGTCAACATGGGTCTCAGCAGATGTAACTGAAGTTGTTTTTGTCATTTTTCAATTTTCATCATTTGTTCTTGTTAGCATGGCTGGCACTCATGGTAGGTTTTGGGTGTGTGCATCATCAGGATCCTTACAGGAAAGAATAGGTAATTATTCTATAAGATCATTGACATATCAACATGAGCTGGTACGTTGGGACAGTGTTAGGCAGGCATACCTGAGCTGACTTGCTTCCTAACAAGACGCTATCCAGAGCAACAACGAAACTCTTAACAGAAGTCTGGGGTGACTCAAGAAAGCTAATATGGGAGGTTTAAAAAGGCATTGCTCTCTAGAGCTTGAGAGAGCAGTAAAACCCCCAAACTTGCTTTTATTAATTCCTTCCAATGTGTTTGTTTTTCAACTGGGCCATTCACAGAGAGCTTTGGAGTGGAGGGAGCACTTTATGGCTGGATTTATGGGCACCTGAAGTCTGAAAAGCGTGCCGCTAGCACATCCTGCTAACAATCCCTAGGGAACTTTGTCTGGAAGCAAAAAATAGGACCAAAATGCGCTTTTATTAAGAAAGCCTAAAATATTATGCTCATGTGACCTGTCTCCTAGGAATAACCCCTTCCCCTCCCATTGCTTTGTGCCCCATCCACAGGAGGACCAGGGCCAGTTTCTGTCTCACTGTCTTGGAACCAAACCCTAGGAGGTGAAATCTTGCCCTGAGCCTGTTAGCAAAGGTCCCTCAGTTACTAGAAGCAGAGCTCCCACCTTGCCCTGCTCCAGATGGAAGGTGAGGGGACTTATGCCTGATTCTTGTCTTTGCCGTCTGAGTCATCAGCCTATTGGTCAACTTCCTCTGGAGGCTGGTGGAGCTGGTTTATATCTCCTGTCTTGAGGAGACATAAACTCTGTGTTGAGGCAGATGGGTACACTCTCCTTGGCTAGGTCACTCATCCCTGTAGTGCGGTTTATCTTTCCTTAGGTGGCGGCTATGCAACTGGCTCCATTTTTCACAGATGTTTTCAGATCTTTGCGCTTTTCTTTCTTGACCAAGTCTGGCTATAGTAGCTCATCCTGGGAAACGTGTATATTATGTAATCTTTGCATTCGGATAAGCTAATGTTTAAGACAATGGCTGCTTTTACGTGGACAAGTCCTAAGGGGGGAGGGGTGTGGGCTGGGGTGGAGAGGTGGGGGTGTGGGGTGGGGATGTGAGGCTGAAGCTCTCAATACTGGAACTCGGGGAATCTCAGATTCCTCTAATGACCTGAGGTCGTAGCAGCTGGCAGGTTGCACTTTCCTATGCACCATCACTATTCTAGTCTCAGGTCTGTTGCTATGACAAATACCCTGAACTAAAGCTACAAAAGAGAGAAAGGATTTGCTTGGCTTAAATTGGAGGTTTTATTTCAACACTTGGGGTAAGTCAAGGCAAGAACACAGCTAGTCCTTATGCCCACAGCCGAAGCAAAGAGAGACAAAGGTCCCTAGGCTGCCTTGCTCAGACCACTTCCTGGTTTTGTACAGCTCGTGATATGTGTCAACTTAACAGGTTAAAATTAACCATCACTAAGGCACCTCTAGGATGTAAAATGGTCACAGAGCCCAGGGACAGAAGGACCTGACAGGACAGCAATCTCAGACAGCAACAGCCAAAATGGTACCGGAAATGGGTCTCACTGGGGACTTTTGCCATGCATGAAGGTAGGAAGTGTTATTTCTATTGCATGGATTTTGATAACTCCCAAAGAGGCATTGCGTAGATTGTAAGTTGCACGTGGGTTGCCTGGTGTTGTGCCCCACTATTCCTGGGGGAAGGGAATACATTTCTCCTTACAGATACATAACTGATGATGGAGCAAAGTACATTGCCACCAAAGTCCAGCTCAGTGCGCCAGTGAGCTCTCTTGGGGCTATGAACAGGAACAGAAATGACTCAAAGACAGCTGCATGGACAAAGTCACCCTGGCATGAGTGGTGACAGCTCAGGAAATCTGGAAACCCAGCGTGTACTATACAACCTTAGGCAGCTCAGCATTTTGGAAAGTGTCTTTCTCAGGCAGCTCAGTTGGTCTGAGTCTCTTCCAGGCAACTTGGCTGGCCTCTGCTTTTTTCCAGTCCGTTCTTCTGGTCTCTGCTTTTGCCAGGCGACTTGGCTTGTCTGGGTGCCTTGTAGATAGCTCTTTCAGTCTCTATCTGTTTCCGGTGGTTTGGCTGGTCTTAAGGTGTCTCTTGGCAGTTCTCACTGGTTGTTTTCACTCAGGAAGGGAAAGGCTTAGTGAAACTGGTCAGCTTCAGGGACTTCCTGAAGACTTTGCATTAACATCTTAAGCATATGAAGCTTCTCTGCATGATGTAAATTTCACCCCTCTTTGGACCACCCCTTGATTTAGGATTTGATGATTGAGATTCCCACCTCCCGGGATGAAAGGTTGTATCTCGGCAGAGAGTACTGCACAATACTTGGAGATATTGTAAGAATGTAGATTCTGGTTCAGATCCTGGGTGATTCTGACCCCGGGTGGCATAGACACCACACCTGAACAGAAAGGCTCCCAAGCTATGTCATGCGTGGTGGTGGTGGTGGTGGTGGTGACTACCCATGCCAAGTTCTGAAGTTCTTGAAAGTGAGCCAGGTAATACTGGTACTGCTGCTTGTCTCACACTGGTAGAGACCCTAAAGGGAGCATCTTCTTTTCTTCCCTATACCTCTTAGCATGTTCTCCTCTCTATATTCCAGTACATTCTGAGACGTGTCTTCTTTTTCTTCTGTTCTCACCAGTTCTCATTCTTCTTGTGACATTGTGAAAAATTTGAAAATAAAAATGTTGCCTGTTCATCTCGGAGTATTCAATAATTAATTAGTTAAATTAACATAAATTTTATCTCAAGGCATTTGCTGTCTTTTGTCCCATATACTCTTGGCCCAGCATTGAGATAGAATTATAAGACAAACGTGATGGCATATGTTTTGATCCCAGCACTGGAGAAACAGAGACTGGTAGGTAGGATGAACTCAAGTCCAGCCTGCTCTACATAGTGAGTTAAGAACAAGCTAGTGAATTGAAAGCCACTGTGACAGAGCGGGCATGGTGACAGGAGTGTGAGGTGGCTGTCACATTTGTATCTGCAGTTAGGGAACATAGAACAATCAGGAAGTAAACATGAGTGATAAAACATCAAGTTCCAGTCCAGTTACTCACTTCTTCTAGTAAAGCCCCAAAGATACAAAGTTCCACAACCTTTCATACAGTGCCACAGGCTGGGGACCATATCGAGCCTGCCAGGAGGGGGGCACTCCACACCCCAAACCACAGCAGAATTGATCAGTCTATTGGCTTACTAATTAGTAAGTAAATTGAATGATTGGTTCCAACTTTGTTTTTCTTTCAACTTAATTCGATGTATTTGCTTTTTTAAAATCACTGTGATTATCACAAGTTCTGTGTTTGGGGAAAAGTATGATCCCATTTTCAGACATTAAAGTCATCATCGGAAGGTCAGGAAGGTGCTCACACATTTACTCACGGAAATGAGAAAGAGGGGTCACTTGGAGATGGAAGTTGGGAGTCAGTGGGCACCTAAGATGTGCTGACTAAAAAAATATCCTCGTGCCTCAGCGTCTTCTTTAGGGATTGTCACAAGTGCATCTCTTAGGTTTGATCCCTGAGTTTATTAGCTGGAGCATGCATTCTTAATAAGGATGAGCCTCATGCTAAATTCAAGAAGCACCGGATGAAGGGAGAATTAGGTGTCAAGCAGGCTGATGGCCGACTTTTGGCTTCTTTCCTGTATGCACTAAGGGAAAGCTGATGTTTGGCCTAAGACAAGCGCGATAGAGGGTCAAGGCAGGTGCTTCTCACAGATGGAACTCCATCACAACAAACCACCTGAACTGCAGCAGAGCTCTTCCAGCCTGCAACAGCCTCGTTCTCAACAGGGGTGAGTCTCTCAAAGATCCCAGGTTGGGGGTTGAAGGAATGATCCTCTCAGCAAGGTGGTGAGGCTTCAGCGTCACCCAGCAGGAAGTTGTTACTTCTTGACAGCATGAAAGGGAGCCCGTGTCCACCTGCCTTCCTGTCTGAGAGCCATTTGTCACCGAAGAGCAGAAAGGAGAGTTGCCAAGAGTCACTGCCTAGACTCACTCTGCATTGCTTGTTCATCTATAGTCACTGGGATTCTCTGAGTGAGGCACGAGGCTAAAGCCCTAGGTAAACATGTGCCCCTGCGCGTTCTCTCTCTCTCTCTCTCTCTCTCTCTCTCTCTCTCTCTCTCTCTCTCTCTCTCTCTCTCTCTCTCTCTCTCTCTCTCTCTCTCTCTCTCTCTCTCTCTCTCTTTCTCAGAAAGAGGGATGTGAGTTTGAAGGAAACTGTAGCAGTGGCTCTGACCAGTGGATGTTAGGATAGTTGACAGAATGTGCTATTTGAGTATTGGGAATCTAAAGAATCAATGAGGGAAACTGGATTCTATTTAATTTTTCTTTGAGCCATAATGACCCTGATTCTTCTATTTAAAGAGTAGAAGCAGCAGAACCCAGTCCTAACAGACATTCTTTCATACACTTTAAGAAGTCACTAAAGAGACTCAATATTCCTCCCTCCTTATTGTCTTTCAGTATATGTATGTGTGTGTGTGTGTGTGTGTGTGTGTATACATACACACACATACAATACATACATATATATATATATATACATATATATATATATATATATATATATATATATATAGTTTCCATTCATCTACCATCTATTTGGTAAATATTAATGGAGCAACAGATATTCAGACCCTACTCTCAGGGCTGAGGAATACATATGAGCAGGCAGAATTACTGGCCATGAGGCTATACCATGTTCAGTGATGGAGACAGACACGTCAAGAGACAGCACATCGCCGTCAGTGCTGGGATCCAGGTGACCACACTTCCTAATGTGTGTGCAGCTGAAGCTAATAGTGATGTGGCAGTGGCGCTGGGCCTGCTCACACGTGCTCACACTAGGTGCGTGTCAGGAGCTGTGATAAGGACCTGTGATTACTCAACTCATAGTTCATAATCCTGTGAAGTGATTATTACCAGTTACATTCTGTAGGGGAGAAATATGGAAAGGTCCCATGCTTTATCCCAGGCCATGCAATCAAGAGCAGCATAGATAGAAAAGCTTCAACCCCAATGCAATTTTGTTTGGAATAGGGCCCAGACACATAAAAAGTTACACGTATGGATTACATTGAAATGAGTGTTTATGAAAGGAATTCGTACTGGGTGTAGGAAGAAAAGGAAGCTCTATTGCTTTTTATCAAGAACTCGAAGCCAATAAGGAATAAACAGGTGTGTGTGTGTTGTGTGTGTGTGTGTGTGTGTGTGTGTGTGTGTGTGTGTGTGTGTGTGTTGATGAACAGGAGTATGTGCAAGCATGTGCCCTTACCCACCCAGGAGAATATCAGAGTAGATGTCACATTGTCTCTTTGAGACAGAATCTTTAACTAAACTGGCCTGTGAGCTCTGAGAACTCTGCTTGTTTCTGCAGCCCAATCCTGGGGTGACAGGCATTGGCCGCCATGTTTAGCTTTTGATAAGGGTGCTGCTGATTAGAACCCAGGCCCTCATGTGTGCAGAGCAAGCGCTACTCACTGAGCCACCCCTCCATCCCCTGTGCAACCATGGCATCCATGCGGTTTGCTTTGGGCACTCGTCCAGGCGCATTGCAATCAGCTTGCTTTGTTTACAGTCGGCCCCGTGATTTGTAGGTTTTGGAGCGGTCTGCTGAGGGCTGCTTGATCACTGCTGTTACTCGAACATTATGAATGAGCCCAGAATGATGTGCCCTGTGGCACGAAGAAGCAGCCCATATTCTGATAAATAGCCCTGGGGTGTGAGAGCGAGGCCAGGTGCTCATTGCCCCATCTATGGCAGAGCTGAGCCTTAACCTGGCTCTACAGGTAAATACTCGCTGTCTAACTCTGGTGAGGAAGCAGCTTGAAGCTGAGCCTAGAAACTGACTTAATCTGACCGGTGGTGGTGCTGCTGCGATTCAGACATGATGGAGTTTTGATGTTTATGGTGGCTGCTCCCACACAGCTGGACTCACTCTATTGCAGTTTATATCACAAAAGAAGAAGTAAATATCCCACCTGAACTCAGCAGTCCACCACAGCCCGAACATTAAAGGCGCAGGCCACTGCTACTAGACAGCATTCATCTCTTCTCACAAGTGGGAGGACAAGAGCTCCGTTTGTATAATTTATTCCTGATATACCATACCCACATGGTGGGCTTCTATTTAAACCTCTTATCCATTTTCATGAAGATGTCAATGACGATATTCCTTATGTGAATAAACATTAGATAATTCAGTGCTTTACAAACTCTTCTGATATATCTTTTTGTGTGTGTGCATGGATGTGCATGTGTATGGGATTGTATGTGCATATATGTGCATGTGTGTGCACATATGTGTACATGCGCATGTGTTTCTCTGTGTATGCGTATGTGCAGTGTGTGCTCATGTGTGTGCATGTGTATGTGTTTCTATGTGTGTGCATGTACATGTGTTTCTATGTGTGCATGTGTTTCTCTGTGTATCCAGATGTGCATGTGTGTACACATGTGTGTGTGTGTGTGTGTGTGTGTGTGTGTGTGTGTGAGAGAGAGAGAGAGAGAGAGAGAGAGAGAGAGAGAGAGAGAGAGAGAGAGAGAGAGGTGTTCATACTGGTGTGTGCCCATGCATATGTGTACCATGCCTATGTAGGCTGGAGGTTCACGTTGAATGCCTTTTTCCATTACTTTCTACCTCTTTGAGACAGGGGTTTCTCTTCTGAACTGGGAGCTCCCAGATTGGTCAAGACTAGCTGGACAGCAAGCCCCAGGGACTCTCTTTTCTCCCTCATCATAGCTCTGGAGATGCAAACAGATCCACATGTTTTGTGTTTTACGTGTCTGTTTGGGAATCCTTACTCAGGCACGGCAAGCACTTTACCATTGAGTAACTCTTTGTATTTTGTGGTCCATAAATAAAAATGTTTCTGTCACTGAAAAAGGTCTGCATAGTACATATCAGCATAATAAAGGTTTTGAAATCCATATAAAAAGACCTGATAAATACTATGTATGGAAAAGTATATGTATAAACTCTGTTATCCAATAAACTGTCAATTTTGTGCTCATGGTATTTGGCTATCAGCTGTCTGAAGACTATATTTGGGAAAATTTGAGGCCTATTATTTTATATTTTACACATAGTTCTTCAGCAGTTCTTTGAGAGTTTCATAGTCATGTATTATTTATTTTTGATCAGATCCACTTCTCCTCCTCCTTTTATTGAGAAACAATTCTAGTCCCTGTGAGGGAAAACCCTTGAGATGAGCGACTGGAAGTATATGATTCCACAGCACCTCAACAGGGGCCACTTTCACATATGTATGCCCTTAACAATACTGAAGGGAGGCAGAGAAAGCCACCATCCAGAGGGAACATCCATCCCTGTGCAGTAGACCCTTGGGAACCATGAAAACGTCCTGAGCATGTGGTGAAGCTGTTCTAAGGGCTCAGGCCAGGTGGTACCCTGCGTGGTGCTGTAGAGCTTTCCTGTGCCTCTGTGGCTCCTGGGCCTGTGAGTTCTATTACAGGACTGAAGATGCTGGGAGCCTTGGTTACCTTAACTGAGAGTGGGAGGAGCCTGCCGGACAAGAGAAAGAACTGTAGGTGGGACAAACTGTGTCACACCAGACACAGGACCTGCAGCAGCAGCCCCTGGAAGGGGTTTGTAGAGAAAAAGGAAGTGGCTTTCTTTGTCACGTTTAGGGTTTATACACGTATCTTCCCCCGGCAAAGTTAGCTGACAGCAAAGCTAGAGGGAAATTTCAGAGCACTTAGCTATTTCTCTTTACTTCATATACAGGTAAACTGAGGATTGGATTGCACAAGCTTCAGCCAGTTAAATCTAGTGTACTCAGCTGCTCTCTCCCCCAGAACTATAAATAACTTAAATATTCATAAGAAACCCACATGTGTCAGAATACAATTTTTATTTTTGAGCATATATTGATTTTTCTTTTACTTTCTCGAACATGCTGAAGTATTTTTATGTCAGATATATTAATCATGCTCCTGAACTTAACAGTCGTGTTTTATGGTTTTTACCATTTCTCTTGACCTTGCTGGAAAGGGTTTGGAGGGGAGCGACTCTTTCTCCCCTCATTATCGAGGGCTTTTCACTGGAAACGGACAAGGATGGGTTCAGCCTCTTGTTTCCCTTCTGTCATCTGTCTTCTGCAGCTATTTCCTCTTTTCTCATTTTTATCCTTCAGCTTTTGCCATCACATTTTAGGCCACTGGCCTGTTAGTCTTATTTTCTTTTTTTAAAATTGTATTAATTTATTCATATTACATCTTGATTGTTAGCCCTTCCCCTGTTTCCTCCCATTCTTCCCTCCCTCCCACTTCCCCCTTCTCCCCTCCCCTATGTCTGTGATTGAGGGAGACCTCCTCCCCCTATATATGCTCTTAGAATATCGAGTCTCTTCTTGGTAACTTGCTATCCTTCCTCTGAGTGCCACCAGGCCTCCCCATCCAGGGGACCTGGTCAGAAAAGGGGCACCAGAGTTCGTGTGAGAGTCAGATGTCACTCTCCACTCAACGGTGGAGAATATCATATTCCCGAAATTTGTGGACAAATGGATTGATCTAGAAATTATCATAATTAGTGAGTTCACCCAGAAGCAAAAAGAGACAAATGGTATATACTCACTTATATCAAAACACTAATCCTAGTCCAAGGGATACGTACCATGGAAAACTTTACTTACCAAAAAAGTGGGTCAGAGGAGAGGACATCCTATTGAGACTCTAGGCGAGAGTAGCATGGAAGAATGGGGAAATAGTAGGACCCACAGGGTCCTGGAAACCTACAAGAAGAACTTTATAACAGGCAGATGTGGGTCCTGGGGTCCTCCTCAAACTAAGGCACCAGCCAAGGAGAATATAGGCAGTAAGCTTCGAACCCCTACCAGGACCTAGCCGACAAACATGATACTCTCCACCGTTAGTCTTATTTTTCTAGTCAGGCAGTCCTCCGCAGCACAAAGTCTGGAGTTCTGTGTCCCCAGCCTCATTTTACATTTGGATCTCAGGTTCTCTCTTCCCTGGATAGTATTCTGACAACAGCTTATTTTTAACTGCATTGCCTCCGTGAATACATGAATATTTCTTAGCTACTATTATGAAAACAAACTTTCTATTCCTTTTAAAATTTTCTGTAATTCTTTAACTTTTTCTGTTGCTTGAGTCATGGCTAGGAAGTGTCCTTCACGTTATTTTTAGTTTTGGTGCTTTGAGGTATTTTTCCGCTGACGTGTGAATAGATCTTCAAGACACTTTCATAATAGACCTTACCGTGTGTGCACACAGATGCACCATTGGCTGGTGCACGGCTGGCCTTAGTGAGCCAACTAGAGAATCACCACACTGACATAGGTTTTAGGCTTTCCTTATCTGGGGGCATTTTGGAGGATGGAAGTGGGGTGGCAGCTGGCTGTGTAGCCCAGGCTGCTCCCAAGCACTGGACCCTTTTTTTTTTGCTTTCCTGCATGCTGGCATTCAGGCTTATACTGCCCAGTTTGGCTCATGTTTTAAACTTTTGAGAGTTGAAAGTTAAAATTTACCTCTCTCTGTGTCTGTCTGTCTGTCTGTCTGTCTGCCTGCCTGCCCGCCCACCTGCCCTCCCCTTCCTCTCTCTGTAGCTGGTCTCAAAGCTGGTCTCAGAGATTCATCTGCTTCTCCCTCCAGATGTTCTAGGTTTACAGATGTGCACCACATCTGCTTCTCCCTCCAGATGTGCTAGGTTTACAGATGTGCACCACCACATCTGACTTTTATTTCTTTCTTATGCGTTGTTTTTAAGCCTCTTTTGCTATATACTCTACATATTTACATAAGTATTTCCTCGTTTTGGGTAAAGTGTTTATTCGAATTTTAATTATTTTGATAGTAATACATAAATCACGTCCTTTGTGTGTGTGTGTGGGGGGGGTTGTTGTGTGCACACATGTATGTATGTGAGCGTGTGCAAATGGAGGGCACAGGAGGGGTTGACACCGGATCTGTTCCTCAATCATCTTCCATGTTAATTTTTGAGGCCCGGGTCTCACTGAGCCTGGAGTATGCTGGTGGAGCTAGGTTCCCTCCACTGAGCTCCAAGCATCCTCCTGTCTCTCCCTCCTCATCCCTGGGGTTACAGGTGTGTGCCACCACAAAAGACTCCTCACACGGGCACTGGGGCACCGAAGGCAGGCCTTCATGCTTGTGTGGTCGGGGCTTCTGACAGGGCAGTCTCCCAGCAGTTCAACTTCGTTCTTGCCTAAGGATGATATGCGGCCCTTTTAAACACCCTGTGGTGGGATTGGCCAGACATAGTAAGGTCACATGGTGTAAGGAAGCTGGCGTTGAGTGGTGGCTCACTTCCCCATTCACGCCGCCATGCCGCCAGAGATACACACTCATTACTTTAGCTAATGAGTCTCCCTTTGTGAGGCAGGCCTACTCAGTTTCTTAATAAGGTATATATGGTCTAATTACAGTGTGAGGACGTTTCCCTCTGTTTAAATCTTAAGATAATGGGATTTTAAGGCTAATCTGTCTAGAAAGTAGATTGCAGGGAACATTTTGGTGTGACTATTATGAATGGGGCTGTTTCAGCTCTTATTAAGTAAGCTCCGAATTTCTGGACACACAAGAGTAAGTTCCACATGGCTCTCTGAGAAACTCCTCATATGACCTCAGGCAAGTGCTGTGCCTCCTGAGTCTGAGTAGCCTCCTCTGTAAAATGAAGCCATTGCCCCACCCTCGCTAAGAAATCACTTCCCCAACCCAAAGTTTAGATAACATTGTCCACACACTCAGGATACACACGTCTGGAGAAGATTACCTTATTTTACAACTGTGTGCGAGAGGTTTCAAGGAAATGACAGAGCACTTTTGAGCTGCTTTGTCTGAGCCCTTTGTCAGCTCTGAGGGATATAACAGCTGGGGGTTGGGGGGGGGGGTTTCTGTAGAGATGCTATGTGTTTCCAGGCTCCTGTTACTGAATCATGCATGTATTCATTCAAGGAGAGCTAAGTAAAAGTGCCCGCTGGACCATGGGTGGTGACCTAAAGGCAAGTGAGGCATCGGTCCCTGGAGACACCTTCAGGATACCTGTCACCATTACCTCATCACCCTGAAAGTAACAGGGCTTTGAAGTTTTCCTTAGATAATATTGACTCTTTTGGGAACTATAGCTGCCATATGATATGTGTGTGTGTGTGTGTGTGTGTGTGTGTGTGTGTGTGTGTGTGTGTGTGTGTGTGTAAAGATTTTTATTCATCTCTAGGAGAAATACAACATTCATCAGAAGCCAATTTAACTCCTATTTCTTTTTTAAATGCTTTTTTCTTCTTTATTAAGTAATTTATTTACTCACTTTACATCCTGATGTAGCCCTCTCCCTCCTCTCCTCCTGGTCCCACCCTCTCTCCCTTTCTCCTCTCCCCTATTCCTCAGGAAAGGGGAGCCCCTTACCCATCCACCCCAGCTCATCAAGTCGCTTCAGGCCTGAGCCTGAATATAAGACTTTATATTAGGAAAAAAATGTATCTGTTCTAATTATTTTAGTTTTGTTTCAAAAGATATTTAAAACACATGTGCTTACAACAATGATCCTCTTGCAACTATTAAAATTAAATTCATTGATTTATAGATTTATAGGACCATCATGTCACATCCAGGGTGCAGAGTAATTTTATTTATAGACTTATTTACTTTACAGCCTGATCCCATCCTCCTTCCCCTTATCCCCTCTGCCCCCCTTCCCCCGTCTCTCTCTCTCTCTCTCTCTCTCTCTCTCACACACACACACACACACACACACACACACATTTCCCTCTCTCCTTCTCAGAGAAGGTGAGGCCCCCAAGGGGTACCAACCCATGCTATCACCTCAATTTATAGCAGGACTAAGCACATTCTCTCTCACTAAGGCCTGCCTGAAAAGGCAGCCCAGCTAAGGGAAGAGGATTCAGGGACAGGCAACAGAGAGATAGACCTACTCCCTCTTTTAGGAAACCCGCATGATGACCAAGCTGCACATCTGCTGCATATGTGTAGGAGGGTCTAGGTCCAGCCCATGCATGTTCTTTGGTTGGTGGTTCAGTTTCTGTGAGACGCCATGAGCCCAGATTAGTTGACTCTGTAGGTTTTCTTGTGGTGTTCTTGACCCCTCCAGTTCCCTCAATCTTTCCTCCCACTCCTTCACAAAACTCCCTGAACTTGACCTACCTTCTGGCTGTGTCTCTTTGCATCTGTTTCCATCAGCTGCTTGGTGGAGCCTCTCACACAACAGTTATGCTAGGCTCCTGTCTGCAGGCGTAGCAGGGTATCATTAATAGTGGCAGGGGTTGGCACTTTCCCATGGGGTGGGTGTCAAGTTGGGCCAGTCATTTATTTGCCATTCTCTCGATCTCTGCTCCATCTCTATCCCTACACTTCTTGTAGGCAAGACAAATTTTGCATTGGATGCTTTATGGATGGGTTGGTGTACCCCCTCCCTCCATTGGAAGTCCCACCTGGCTATAGGAGGTGCCAACTTCAGGATCCTTAACCCCCTGTGCTAAGAGTCTCAGCTAGGGTCACCCCCTTAGACTCCTGGGAACCTCTCCTGTCCCAGAGATGCCACCCTCATGAGTCTCCTTTTCTCTCCAGGTCTTTCTCCCTCTCCTCCTCCCTCCCTCTCTCTCTCTCTCTAAACCTGATCTTCACTCTCATTAGCCTCCCCACCTGTTTTCACACCCAGTTTTCATCCTCCATCTACTTCAGATGTCTATTTTATTTCCTATTCTGAGTGAGATGCAAGCATCCTCATTTGGTCCCTCCTTGGCTTCTTTGGATCTCTAGATTATAGCATGGTTAGCCTGTACTTTATGGCTAATAGCCACATATAAATGAGTACATATGATGTGTGTCTTTCTGGGTCTGGGTTATCTCGCTAAGGATCATATTTTCAAGTTCATCCATTTGCCTGAAACTTTTGTGATGTCTTTGTTTTTAATAGCTGAGTAGTATTCCATTGTGTAAATGTACCACATTTTCTTTATCCATTCTTTGGTTAAGGGACATGTAGGTTGTTTCCAGGTTCTGGCTGTTAGGAATAAGGCTGCTATGAACATAGTTGTGCAAGTGTTTTTGTAATATAG
Organism: Acomys russatus; assembly: GCF_903995435.1. Lineage (NCBI taxonomy): Eukaryota > Metazoa > Chordata > Mammalia > Rodentia > Muridae > Acomys > Acomys russatus. Next base: position 38,490,516 of record NC_067168.1, on the reverse strand, counting down.
TGGAGTATCTTTTGGGTATGGCTAAGATTGGTATAGCTGGGTCTTGAGGTAGATTTATTCCCAGTTCTCTGAGAAAGCTCCAGATTGATTTCCACAGTGGTCATACAAGTTTTCAGTCCTATCAGCAGTGGAGGAGTGTTCCTTTCCAGCATGTGCTGTCACATGAGTTTTTGATCTTAGCCATTCTGGTGGGTGTAAGATAGAATCTCAGAGTTGTTTTGATTTGCATTTCCCTGGTAACTAAGGACATTGAACATTTCTCTGCCATCAGAGATTCCTCTATTGAGAATTCTGTTTAGCTCTGTACCCCATTTTAAATTGTGTTATTTCGTTTGTTGGTGTTTAATTTCTTGAGTTCTTTATACATTTTGGACATTAGTCCTCTGTCAGATGTAGGGTTTGCAAAGATCTTTTCTCATTCTATATGCTTCCACTTTGCCCCATTGATAGTGTCCTTTGCTTTACACAAGCTTTTCAGTTTCATGAGATCCTATGTATTGATCTTAGAGCCTGAGCTGTTGCCATTCTGTTCAGGAAGTTGTCTCCTGTGCCAATGAGTTTGAGTTCAAGGCTTAATTTTTTTAGTATTATCTTTGCAGCATAAAATAATTATCAGACCATCCAATGCTACTACTTTCCCCTACATTTTTCTTCTAGAAAAAAAAATTTGACATACCACAGAAATAGCTCAAAGCCTTGAGTACAGTTGGCAAATGTTGTGTCTCTGAAAAAAAAAATGCATTTTACCTGAAGTAAAGTACTCATATTAACCAAGCAAAACTAGTTGCTGAGGGCATGATGACTTTTACAGCAGATTTTTCCTTTCTCCACTGTTTCCTTTCTCTCCTACTGTTAAGGGAACATGAGAAGTGTTGTTTAACCAAAGAAATGTTTGGTTTGCCTTCTCCTCTTCCCTCTCTTCTCCTCTCCCCTCCTCCTCTTCTCCTCTTTCTTATCTTCCTTTCCCTTTCCCTCTCTCCCTCGTCTTCCTTTTCCTCCCTCCTCTTGTATTTATTTTCTTCCTATTCCTTCTTCTTTTTCTTTTTGACACAACGCCATTCTATGTATCCCAAGCTGGCTCCAAATGTCGAGCATTTTATCCTTCTGCTCAGCTTCCCAAGCGTTGGTAACAAGCATGGCAACCATATCCAGTTTGCACACCCTTCAAGCATGACAACCGCATCCAGCTTACATGCCCTTCAAGTGCTGTGCACAGGAAGTGTTCTTCATTGGGCTTCTTGGGCTGCAGTGGAGGCCCATGGGTGGAGACTGGCAGTTCTGTGTCCTTTGAGCTCATGCACTCTTTCTAGAGTGTTCCATCTTGTGTATTTTGGCAGGGGGCAGAGAAGAGGGTGAAGTTTGCTTTCTTTCTATAGATGATTTGATGGCTTATTCCCGTCTACTTACAGAGATCTTCTTTTTGGGATTCTCTTAGAGCTTCTGTCTTTAAATTTCCCCCAAATTGCATGCTGCAACACACAACCTCTATTGTTGTGCCTCTGGAGAACTGATCAGGACATTAGTACTCAGGAGTCCTGCCTTCTGCATTGTTTAGTGTCTGACGGAAGGGCCAGGGGGGAACTTAGCCCTGTTCCCTTTGCATATGAGACACCTTTACCTTGGGACTTTCAAGGTTCAGAACTATGAGCAACAGCCTTCTTTCTATTCCTTGTCCACTATGCCGTGTGGTGGTTTGACTGAGAATGCCCGGCCCTCCGTTGGCTTATACGTTTGAATGTTTGCTTCTGGTTGATAAACTGTTGGGAAAGGTTGGAAGGTGTGGCCTTTTTAGAGAAGGTGTGTCACTGGGGTTGGGACACCAGCACCTTCCTTCCCCATGGATCAGGATGTAATGCTCTCAGCTGCTGCTCCATCGCTGTGCCTGTCTTCTTCCTGCCGTGACAATCATGAGCTCACCCTCTGACACGATAAGCAAGTCCCCAGTAAAATGCTGCCCTATGTAAGAGTTGCTGCAGTCATGGTGTCTCTTCACAGCAATAAAGCAGTGGCTAAGACACCCAGGCTGTGGTATTCTGTCCTGGGTGCACAACATGGCAGATGGCTTAGCCTGTGTTTGTAAGCATAAGCTCTCACACTGTAATTATTATGTTGTCACCCCCACCCCATGCCCTGGTTCTCTCTAAACCTCAACAGTGCTGCACAAGTGAAATCTGCATGTGTGGCATTGGGAGGGATGAGCTGAAGAGCTTTGAGGTAGGCTGCTTGAAAAGCTCAAACATAAAACAAAGCAAAACAAACAAACAAACCAAAAACCAAAAATGTCTTTCCTTGGGGCAGAATCACCAGGACACATGTTGCTGAAATTTCCCCCTTTTATCACACTCAAAAACTCTGGCCTCAGCTGAGGTCCTTATAGCTTGTAAGAAGGGATAGAATGTGGCCAGCTGCTTCACCACTCATCCTCTCATACCAGGAAAAAGACTTAAAGCTTTCTCCACCTCGATAATTAGTCCTAAACAATTTCCTCTTTTGTAACACAGATGTGCATGCGCTTAAACTCCAGCAAATGCTTTTGTGCCTCCTCAGTTTTATAGGATTTCAAATGTTTGCATCCTTAGGCTCGTCACAAGAGGATCATTTCTAAAGGTCAGGGGATTTGTCATATGCTAGTGCCAAAATATCCAGGCCTGTGTAGATGGGAACTCACACATGCCGGGCAGTGATATGCCAGGCACTGTGCCCAGAGATGGGCTCCAATGACTTTATGTGGCCTTTGTGGCAGTTTCCAGAGGTCAGTGTTCCCCCTTATGTCTGAAGAAGGCTTTAGGTATTAGATGATCTGCCTGAAACCCACGCTGCTTTGCATGCAGCGTGCTTATTAATCCATCTTGGTTGCTGTTCTAAACATGCCATCAGGCAGGCAGCTTCAGCAGCAACTAGTTATTTCTCCGGGATCTGGAATTTAGATGGTTGAAGGTCAAGGGGCCAGCATCCTGACTGTCTGGAGCACGCTTCTTCCTCCCAGATGCTAGGAAGGGAAGGGAGGGCTTTCCGTGATCACTTAGAAATGGCATCCATTGTACTGAAAAAACACTCCACAATTACTTTTTTCTTTTTCCTTCTGTGTGCACTGTGTGTCTGTGGGCAGTGCTGTGTCTGCAGTACCTGTGTATGTATGTGATATGTATATGTCTGACATATGTGTATATGTGACATATGTGTATATGTGACATATGTGTATATGTGACATATGTGTATATGTGACATATGTGTATACATGTATATGAGTGCACACGCCTGTACACTGAGGTCAAAAGAGGGCACAGAAGAGCTTAGAGCTCCATCACTCTCTGACTTACTCTCTCACTAATTCTGGAGCTGGGCTGGTAGCCAGCAAGTCCCAGAGACTTCCTGTTTTCCACCCTCCACAGTGCTGGGATCACAGGTGGTCACTTGGGACATTTTACATGGGGACAGGAGATTTGAACCCAGGTTCCTTTGCAAGCACTGTTGAGTTACCTCTCCAGCCCCAAGATCTCTAGACTCGTGACTGCTCCCCACGGCTCTACCTGTGGAACATTACAGGAAAGTTAGGATTCTAGACCGTGGGTTCTGAGGAGGAAGCAAACAGTTATTCTACCATACTGGCAAGACGGAATGTGCTCTCATAGGTTTTCTGATTTCCTCTAAAAAAAAAGGGGGGGGGGGCTTTTTTTTTTTTAAAATGAGAAACATTAGAGGTCATTTTAACATCACTTGTTAAGAAAAACATATGATTATGTCCCTTGTGGTGATAAACTGGAATCAACTGGGGTGCTTGTGCCATGGTCATCAGTTGAGAATAGAAGGTTTGCAGAACCTATGCCATCTCCATCAATCCAGTGTGTGTGTGGGAGGGGCAGCAGCAGAGGGCAATAGGCTTGGAGCGCCGTAATTCATTCGCCATCCTAAGAGAAGCACATTGCTAATGTTTGAGTCATGCTATTCATGAGGCAGAATGGATCTGTTCAAGTACAAGATTTGTTGTGGCTCCACATTTGGATGTATGTAGCTGCGCTTTCCTTTGTCTGGAAGCATTCCTCCGAAGTGATAACTCATTCACTCTTAATGATTTGCCCATAAATTTGTTTATGTGTGACTCAGCCGTAGGGTGTCAACTGAGAGGCAGAGGCTTAATGAACACCGGCAAGCCAAGTCCTCCATTATGCCTCCCAAATGAGCCACTTGGCCAAGACAATTTGCAGAGCGTGCCCAGTATGAGGAGCCTTGCATGGGGGTGGGGGGCTGAGCATGGACCTCCTGTTTGATTGAGGGAAATGCTGCACCAACGCCGATGGCTGACCACTACCATGAAGATTTGACAGTGGTATTAGGATGTGCTGAGCTTCCAGCACAGCCTGGCGTGAAGGTCACCTTCTCAGTGCTATATGGAGAGCTCCCATCCCCGTTTTCCTGGCTAATAGGAAAATTAGAGGAACATCTATTCACATTCTCTCGTTTCTTTCCTTCATCATCACTCTTTCCTATCTCCTTCATGTTCTTTCATTCTCTCTCTCTGGCTGGCTTCTCTTTCAATAAATGTGTTTGTGGAGAGGAGTAAGGTTAAGAAAAAAGACTATCGTGGATGTTAGTGTGAAGGGTCTGTGAACAAAGCCTTTCAGATTTTGATCACCTTGAGTCAACTGTGCTGGCACAACATAAAGGTAGCAACAGACAGGTATGCATGCACACATATGGCTATGTTACAACGACCCTCATGGACATTGGAATGTCTTCAAGATTTATTTTATCCTTAATGATGTGTAGGGATGTGTGTATGTGTGTGTGTGTGTGTGTGTGTGTGTGTGTGTGCATGCACACACTTGTGTGATTGCATGTGTCCATGAAAGCAAGAGGCATTGGGTGCTCTAGAGCTAAAGGTAGTTCTGAGCCACCTGCTATGGATGCTGGGAACTGAACTCAAATCAAACCATCAGCAAGAATGGCATATGCTTTAACCACTGAGTCATTTCTCTAGTCCTGAGACTGAGCAATTTTAATTTCATATGGTCAAGACAATTTCCTTTAGACCATTTTCCCACAAGACAGAAAAATGTAATTATCTTCTCTCTCTCTCTCTCTCTCTCTCTCTCTCTCTCTCTCTCTCTCTCTCTCTCTCTCTCTCATACACACACACACACACACAGAGAGAGAGAGAGACTGAAAGAGAGAGACTGAGAGAGAGAGAGAGAGAGAGAGAGAGAGAGAGAGAGAGAGAGAGAGAGAGAGAGAGAGAGAGAGAGAGAGTGAGAGAGAGGCTGACTGAGAGAGAGAATGACAAAAACAAAACCCCAAAAGTCTTAGCTTGCAGAAATTACCCAAACATGCACCAGCGCAAGTCTCAGGTGAAAGGTCAATTTAGCTCCAATGTCTGTCTATCTGGCCTCATATACTCAACTAGATTCCTCAGCATCTCCCCAAAAGGTGCTGCCTCTGAGGTTGCTTTCTCAGTTCTTATTCCAACTTTAAAATTTCTAGACCTCTCTTTCATTCTTCAACTGTTGTCTCCATTTCAGTCTTCAATACTGAACTCAAATGGTACATTTTTAATGAAAGCTCTTAAGATTATCTTTTCTGCTGGCACTCACCAGTGCAGACAGAAGACAGAAGAGGGCACTGCAACAGGAGCCACCATGTGGGTGCTACAAATCCAATCTGGGTCCACTGCAAGAGCAGCCAGTGCTCTTAACTGCTGAGCCGCCATCTCTCCAGCCCCGGGAGTTTATTGTTCATGGCTCTGGAAGCTGGAAGTCTGTGCTTACTTATGGGTGAATCTATTTTTTTTCCCGAGGCCACCATCCACAGCCACAGCTGTTGTCTTGCTGTGTGCTCATGGGGCATTTCACTCTGCGTAGTGACCCTTCATGTCTGCTCTTCTTATGAGACGATGGTTGGTTGAGTTAAGGCTCTAGGCCTGACGTAATGTGAAATGCTTCCTTAAGGGCCTGTCTCCAAATAACATCACATTGGAAGTTAAGGCTTCAACACACAGATTTGGGATGAAAAAACATAATTTAGTCCATGATACTTTCATTCAGATGTCGAAAATGTAATGGGACCCTCAAAGTCAGCAATCAAGACAACCCATATTTTAATATACTTTAAAAATGAAAATCAATTTAAACTCAATTATTAACAAATCAAATTTTTAAATAAAAGAAGATAGATATATTCCCTCTTATTGCAAAATTCAGTGTGGCTTAGAAGGAAATAGGCTTCTGTTTCCTTCCTCCTCATTTGCTTCTTTTTGATGACTTTCTCATTGCTATCTAACATTTTTGTGTACGTAGTAAGTGTGTGCTTGTGTGTGTACATGTGTGTGTATGTATGTGAATGTGTGTGTGTGTGTGTAGGTCAGGGGTTGACATTGAGGATCTTCCTCCATCCAGTTCTGTCTTGCTCTCTGAGGCAGTATCTCTCTTTGAACCAAGATCTCACTGATTCAGCAGGCTGGCTTGTCAAGGGGCTCTGGAATCCCCCATCTCCACCTCCCCAGCTGGGGTTACAGACATGCAACGCTGTGCTGGCGTCTCTGGCCCTCATCTCTCTCATGCTTGTGCAGCAGATATGCCGACAGCCGAGCCGTTTCCCCAGCTCCCACCTTAACTTTCTCGGCCATGCGTTTTTGAAAGTAAGAGTGATTTGTGACCGTATCTGTTTTCCCACTTCTCACCCACTGCCTACCACATAGTAAACCCACAGAGCCTGACACTTTCGGTATGCCTATCATCTCTCAGGGTGCCGTGTGGTTGCTTTTGTCACCAATCCTATTGCCGGAGCTCTTAGACTCAAACCTGTGGCCACGTGGCTACTAGGACCTCTCTCCTCAAGTTGAAGGCAGCTCAGTCCCGAGGAAAGCACCTTCTCTGGCAAGCTTAGGAATGGAAGAAGCTGGAAGCCCATGATGAATGCTGATGGGACAGGATCCAATGCGAGGTGAAACAGAGGGTTGGATCTACTCTGCATCAACAACAGCTAAGCCTGGGCAAAAGCAATATCTCGGTTTTATTGGTAGGATTCAGCATGACTGTAAAAGGTAGCCTTTTAGTCTTCTCATTTTAATATCTTTATTCATTATTTTGCCTCTTTGTGTATCTACCTCCTTATTTTCTCATTCTAAAAATCTTTTCCATCTGCTCCAAAATTCTCATCTCATGACAAGGTCGTATTAAGCGGTACAATTCTAATGTCCAGACTAGGCTCCCCAGTTCTGCATTCTAGCATCTTCCTTGGTACAGCATGTACTTCACTGTTGATTATGTTCCTGTTAAAAATGACATTCTGGGTATGGGGGTTTCCATCATGAAGACAGACATATGGGGCCCGGCTCCTGAGGTTTGCATGTGGAGGCCAGCTCTTCTATCATCTGGCCTATGGTCTGATAGATTAAAAAGTTATGCACCTTTTAAAGTTCATCTCTCAGAGTCTGGTACTTCCAGTATGGTTGTGGACACATGAGGAATTATGCCTACTGTCATCTAAACAGTGCTACCCAGGCAACATTCATGCGTTTGTCATCCCCTTCTGATGGTCAGGCATGAGCTCATGGCGTGTTGTTCTTGGGGAGGACATATATGATGATCCCACGCTTGTCCTTTTCTGAAATTGTTCTATGACTTGTTAGACCCAAAGAACGTTCATCTCTGAATGTATGTGCATAACCACTGAGCCTTAAAAACCTTATCCTGCCCAGGTTCTCCACCTGGGATGAAGGGTCACAGAGCCCCTAGAAGGAAACACAGATGACTGTACAGGTGGATTCTGAGGGTCACATTCCAAGTCTCCATCACGATGGACTCACAGGCTGTCATGACTGTGGTGAGCATTGACGGCTGGCAACTCAAAAGGCCCTCACTGTGCACGGCCTGCAGCTGGAGGAAGCTGACTTAAGAAGGACTTCCTACACTTCCTAGACACACCCTGGCTCCAAGGACAGACCCTGAGGCCACCTGTGGATCTCTCTGAAGAGCGACCTGAGCTCTAGAGCCGATAGTTACATCATGGCTGAGCTCATTTCTGTAATACCACCTCCCCTCACTCCCTGTGGGTGTTTCTTCTGAAACTTCTTCCAAACAAAACTCCTACATGAGGATTTCCATCCTGGGAGCCTGGCACAGCAGACATCTTCCTGCTAGGCTCCAGCTGGCTGAGGTTCTGTTTCTGGTGTCCAGTGAACACTGTGTTATCTTCTTGGCAGCAAGGGGAATGTCTTCATGTTGAGCAGTAGCGGTCTTCTGGTTTTACTTTCTCACCGTTGGGAGCTGCCCTCTGCCTGTCTGCCTTCATGATATGTGACTAGGATGCTGGCTGAGGTGGCTTCTGCTGTTGTCATCTTTTAGCATTTTAAACCTGTCAGTCTCAAAATGGCACCAAACACATGGTGATTCATGCAATCTCACACAAGCACCTCACCAAACATTCCAGGAATGTACCAGTGATAGTCATTACTCTAAGCCCCCTGAGCTGTCTACACTGTCCATTGAATTTCAGACTGTGAAATTAAACCAAGCTCTGACTTATTTCCCAGACACTGCTCTGTATCTCAGTGAGGACAGGAAGCTGCTTCATTCACTCTTGGATTCCATTTAACTCTAAGACTGACTGAGGGGAGTGTGTGTCCTGCGAGAAGTCTTGAAGTTCTTCAGGCATTGTGTGAGAACAGGAAACTTGAGGCCAGAGGATAAGATGAAAGAGAGAGAGAGCGAGAGTTCTCATAATGGGCAATCTGAAGCTTTGCATTTAGGGAATATGGAGCAAATAAAGACCTGGGTCCAAATCAAAACATCACATTCTACCTATATAAAATGTTGGGCAATTTACTTACACGTCAACCTTCCAGTTCAGCAGGAGATTCACAAGGCCTGTGCCACTGGGCTAGTGTGAGGAGGAAATGACAGATGCTAGGGAGAGATCTGATCTGCCACATTATCATATTGAGAATTACATAACACGTTAGAAATAGGGTAAGCCTTGAGGACAAAGCTATGGGTGTGTTTCTGACAAATCCTTGTGCCTCCTCCTCAGCATCTCCATCCTCAGACAAGACTATGAGGTTGAGTGAGTTTATGATCTCCTAAGGTCATGCCAATTTTTCTATATATGTGTGAAAATCTAAATATAGTGGTACACATTCTCAGAAGAGACTGATGATTTTAAACAGCCTGCAGATTTGTCTGCAAAATGAAACTGAAAGCTACCAAAGCCAAAGTTGAGCATTAAATGATTGTGATTTGCTGCAGTCCCCCTGCTATTATATACAGGATAGAACAAATGCATTTGCGGTGGCTTTCCCCATGGCTCCTTCCAAGAGTCATCGTATTTATAATGAATAGCGCTCATCATATCATTTATTGAAAATTTAATAATTCTAGCATTTATTCTTAATCAAATATACACTTCTATTTAAAATAACAATAACTTTATGAGATTCATTTTTATTTTTACTTTATAAATTCACACCTACTAGGTCCTGTAGACAGACTGTGTGACCAGCATTATAGTTCTAATAAATGAAACTCTGGAGTTGGAATTGCACCTACATCTTTCTCAATCCAGAGTCCTTGAGTTGAAACAAACGCATTATCACTATCTCATCTCTCCACAGCTATGGGGGATGCTGTTCTGCACTCCTCCTTCCTCCTCCTCTCCTCCTCTTCCTATTTCTTCTCTTCCTCCCTTCTCCTCATCTCCCTCCTTCCCCACCCCTTATTTCTCCTCTTCTGTAAAACAGTTGGTGTTCAATAAGAAATAGCGACTTGTCGGCCATTTGCGAGGTGAGTGAGGCATTTTTCTAGACAGCAGTGTCAGCAGCATGAATAAGTTTTATATAGAATCCTTATTCTCTGTGTAAAAGTAGCTTCTCTCTCCAGGGGGACAGCTCATGATGCAGAACAGACGATAACATGAGGGCAGGTATGGCAGCAGATGGCCAGAGCAAAAAGCTGAGGTGATCACCTCATCACTGCAAGAGTGAGCTATAAGTGGGGTGAAGCAAGTCTCAAAGCACACCCCCAGGGCCATTCTTCTCGGTTAAGCTGTACCATCTCCCCAAACAGAAGCACAACTGAGGACCAACTGTTCAAGTGCCTGATTCCATGGGGTGGGGGTTGGGATGGGGGCAGCATTCCTCATTCAAACAGGAATGTTAGACCTAACTTAATATTCATAGTGCTCATATGAAAGGTTGTAGAAGTTATAACACCAGCATTTTAGAATCAGGCTTGCTATTGCCTCAAGGAACACATGCACGCCTGTCTTCATGTCTGTCTTTCCAGAGATTTAATGAAGAGTAAGACAGCAACTCTAATTCTCATCCTAAAGTTGCTTATAGCAGGCATTAAAGAAGTGAAGGCTGCCTTCAAGGACAATCATTTGGCCATTTTCTAACTGATCTCTCTGTGAAAATCACGCGTCTAAATTACTCAAGTCAGTTGGCTCTCCTAAGATGTCAAAATGACTCCACGGAGGATGGGTTTTGACCATTTGTAACACTGAATACTTTCAAATGTCAAATCTTGCACTAGGTCAATGAACATATGTTATGACGTCTCTGTTCTTTGTAAATCTTTTTTTTTAATTTTTAAAATTAATTTATTCTTGTTACATCTCAATGGTTATCCCATCCCTTGTATTCTCCTATTCTTCCCTCCCTCCCATTTTCCCCTTATTCCCCTCCCCTATGACTGTTCCTGAGAGGGATTACCTTCCCCTGTATATGCTCATAGGGTATCAAGTCTCTTCTTGGTAACCTGCTGTCCTTCTGAGTGCCACCAGGTCTCCCCCTCCAGGGGACATGGTCAAATGTGAGGCCCCAGAGTACATGAGAAAGTCATATCCCACTCTCCACTCAACTGTGGAGAATGTTCTGTCCATTGGCTAGATCTGGGTAGGAGTTTAAAGTTTACCGCCTGTATTGTCCTTGGCTGGTGCCTTAGTTTGAGCAGGACCCCTGGGCCCAAATCTGCCTATCATAATGTTCTACTTGTAGGTTTCTAGGACCCTCTGGATCCTTCTACTTTGCTATTCTCCCATGCTTCTTTCATCTAGAGTCCCAATAGGATGTCCTCCCCTCTGTCCCAGTTTCCTGGTAAGTGAAGGCTTTCGTGGGACATGCCTCTTGGGTTAGTATGCAGATATAAGTGAGTATATACCATTTGATTCTTTCTGCTTCTGGGTTAACTCACTCATTATGATTATTTCTAGCTCAATCCATTTATCCACAAATTTCAGGGATTCCTTGCTTTAAATAGCTGAGTAGTATTCCATAGTGTGTATGTACCACAGTTTCTTTTATAGTAAGGAAATTACTTTCCTTTTGCCAAAGGAAACTGGCCCAGAGGGATAGTTCATTGGTCACTGTCCTAAGGGTTGGTGGAGTACCAGGCACAACTTTAGAATCTGTGTTCTTCGCTCCTACTAGAGAGTGTGGAATGTGGACCCTCTCCTGGAGATGGGGTATTCACTAGCTCACTCTGGCAGACTATGCAAGAAGAACCCTGAAGTCTACCAGAGCAGAAGTATTGTGAGCCCGAGTCAATAGAAAACTTGTGACCATGGATAATTTTGAAAAGGAACCAAGTGAATTCTATTGATTGATTTTCGAATGTTAAATCAAACTTGATTACCTAAGATACACAGTATGTGGTTTTTGCATATTGTCCACTTTTACTGTTTACTTAGGTCTTTTGATTTATATTCATGAAGATTATTGGTGCATGGTATTCACTTCATAATGCATCTGTGCCGCTTTGTTACCAGGGTTATTATGGCACCATAAAAATTTATAAACTATTCCTGATTTATCTATTATCTCAATACTTATATGTAAATTTATCACTTTACTTTTGGGCAAAATTTATTCATAGAGACAGGAGCATATTTTTGTAGGAAGATTTGGTAGGTGTTATTTTTTTATTGTTAAAATTGAACGTTTGTGTGTTCTTGCACATGTGTTTTTACACATGCATTTAGGTGACCTCAGAATCCAGAAGAGGTCATTGGATCTACTGGAATTCGAGTTACAGGTGTTTGGGAGCCAGCATTTGTGTGTTGGGGACAGAGCCCAGGTCATCTGAACTCCCAGTGCTCTTAGCCATGAGTCACTTTTCCAGCCCCCAAATACTTAACATAGAAGCACACATGCCATGTGTTCATAAAATAACAAATAAGAGACACGGCAATTCTTACTCCTGCCACTGACCACATGGCCATAGCTGTGTGGATAAGTAGCTCCTCACTGCCTATTCTAACAATTCCTTTGCTGTGTGTAGCTCTTGCTTGCAGGCTTACTAGAGTGACTGCGTTCACTTCTAAAGATTCTGAGCCTTGAATGGTCATATCTGAGTTGTGCTGTGGTCACCTGAGAAAACATCTGTGTTCCACACATACTCTTCATCAGCTCTGCTATGATTCTAGTCCCCAGTCTTCCTCTGGTAGCCACGACCAGACAGCTCATTTTAGCTTAATTTTCCAGCTGTTGATTCAGAAACGCCAAAGGGAAATCTCCCCAACACGCACACAGAATCTTCCATGTTTAACATGTATGCTTCATATATGTGTATGTCTCCCCATATGTTTGTGTTTAATTTTTTATTTCTAATATTTTCCAAGTTATAAAAAAGAGTATGTGATTGGGAGGGTTATATGACCAAAGCATGCTGTATACATGTATGGGAAGTTCACAGTGAAGCACTTTAGGATGTATAATTAATATAAATTAATATACAATAGTGGTATGGATGAAGGTAACGAGCAATTTTATGATTGGATTTAAAGCCTGCACCATTTGATAGAGTAAATCCAATCGAAAGCCTATGAGGACACAGGCCCTATGGACATGTTTAGACTGAGGTTTTGCTAAATGGGCGTGTAGTCAAACTGAGTTCTAAGTATGTGTTTTCTTCCTATAGATTAGTGCTAGTCTGCTTAGGTCAAAGAAGCTTCCTTTTGCAATGGTCAATGGTCAGTGGAGACAAATAATTGACCTAGTATTGAGAATAGGGGAGTATTACAAGTTCAGCCCTAGGCAGAGCATCTGTCTCACCCTATCGAAGGCTCAGGGAAATTGGCAGAAGGAGGAGAAAAAATGGTTAAGAGCCATGGGTTGGGGAGAGTACTATGAAACAGTCCTATTTCTATGATGTAGATGCTGTCAGGAATACATTGCAGCTATGGCTTCCTGCACAAGACCTACACATACATGTGTGTGCATATGTGCGCGTGCATGTATGCATGTGCATACACACACACACACACACACACACACACACACACACACCAGACATATAGGAGGGAGGCTAGTTAAGAAGGAAGTTGGTAGGAGTGGGAAGAAGATGAGAGAGGGTAGGGGGTAATGAATACCATAATATAAATATGTTACACCACACATACTTTTTTCTGTTATTTTAACCATAATAAAATTTGGAAAAACATAAAAACATCAAATATTCCATCCTCAGTAGTAAGAATAAGCGTGTTTCTGGATGTTTCTGTATGAAAATGGAAAGAGCCTTGAGAGCAAAGTTCTGGCAGAAGAGTTTAAATTAGTTTTCTCTTTGTAATGAAAAATTACATTTTAATAACTCTGTCATTCTATTCCCCTTTGTCTCTACTCGTGAAAAAGAACTCCACTCTTGTGCTTGTGAGATGCTCGGCGTTGCTTCTGGCTGCACTCGTTATCCATTTAGAGGCGGCAACAGATCACAGTCTGTTTCCTCCGGTGCCCAGTTTCTCCCCAGTTGGAGCATCTAAAGAGTGAATCACAGGCCAGTTCACTTGTCTGGGTTTCAACTCAGGATTTTCTTCCTTATCGAATTGTGGCAAGTTAGAATAATTTATGCCGCGGCACGGGAATTCTCACGTGGCACAGTGTTGTCTTCTGAATCTCTTTATTTCTGCTCAGATGAATAAAAGCTCTTGCACTGAGTGCTTGTTGCACATCTGCCAGTGTCACAGTCTGAGGGCACTGAACGAGCCCGAGTTGGCTTTGACTAGAATAGAGACAGTGGCTTCCCTTTCTCCCCTTCTTATTTTCCTTTCTTCTGGTTGCATGCCCCTCCATCCCCCTTCCCTTCCTTCCCCATCCCTCTGGTCTTTTCTATTCTCTTTAATCACTTTCCCAGCTCTTTTATTCCTCCATGCCTCTTTTTTCTTTCCTTCCTTCCTCCTTCCACCCACTCCTTCCTTTCTCCCGTCCTCCCTTCCTTCCTTTCTTCTTTCACCTCGTTCATTTCCTTTGCTTCTCCCTTACTTTCCTTCTTCCATTTTCCCTCTCTCCTTCCCTTTTTCCCCCTCCCTCCATTGCCTGCCTATCTCTTTCCTTCTCTCTCGTTCCTTCCTTCTCTCTTTTCCGCTCTCCATTGTTGCTTCCATCCATCCCTTTCTTTGGCCACTTTTGAAACCAGAGGATACAAAATATCTTTCTCCGAGAGAAGCTGAACTTGAAGGCGTTTTATCTTGAGTAGAGCAAGAAGATAAATCTAATCTCTGAAGTGCCACTGTATTTACACTGCTTTAAGGACTATCCACGCTCTGTTGTATAGTTTGAAAAATGTTTTCACGTACATCTTACATTTAAATTTTTTACATTTAGGTATTTTGAGGTAGGTATCGTGTCTCTCTGACAAATGAGGAAATTAATCTTCTGTGGTTTACAGTGTCAGGTGTATGCTGTTGTCAGTGGTGGGAGGAGAAACAGCCTGCTGTGGGTGGAACCCTATGTGTTCTAGCTATCATCACTCACACCTCGTCACGTGAGACTGGGACCAGATAAAGCTACTGGCCCATGGTAAGGTTTTAATGGATTCAATCTCCATTCTTAGTTCCTCTAAACTGAGAGGACTTCTCTAAAGCATGACACCTGCCCACTGACCTGTGTAATGTTAAAAGCATCTCAGTCCATGTGAGTGTTAGAACCGTTCCAACAAAGCACGGACAATCTGCAATGAGGAGCCGAGGCTTTGCCCTCGCTGTTCTTTTCCTTCCTGATCTAACCATTGCAAGCCTTCTAGAGGGATTCCTCATGTGATATTCACCTTCTGGAATATGTCTATTGAATGTGTGTAAATGTGTGTATGCTCGCTTAGTGTGTTGATGGCAATTTACATAGAAGAGATCATAGGCCACAAACTGTTTGTCATAATAATTTTAAAAGTGTGCATGTGTATGTGCATGCAGACGTGTGCAAATCTGGGGGACATGCAAGTGTACATGTGTCTTCCTCAATCACACTCTGCTTTATTTTTAAAACAAGGTCTCTCATGACCAGTGATGGGATGAGCCTCTCTTCTAGCATGGACACCATGCGTCTGGCAACATATACCTGGCTCAGTGGAGGAAACATGAGTGAATCATCTCAGCAATTCCACAGAAAACATCTAGATGCATAAGCAGCTTAGGCAAGATGGAACTTAAATCCACTTATGCTTTTCTTAGTGCATGGGACATTTGCATTCTAAATATATCCACAAGTACTTTATATATGCACTAACATTTAGAATTATTTCTATTACCTTGGAACAGAAATATGTCCTGAAAGAAAAAAAAATAACTACTGTATTTTTATCCTGTGCTGTACAAATGGCCTCCTCTGATCCATGGAACATACCAGCCTCCCATGTGGAGGTTTGTATCCAGCTCCTGAGTCCCATGTAGCCTGTCCAGCTGGCTGGAGAGCGGAGGAAGGAGCAATGGAGAATGGAATTTCCTATGCACAGAAAAGCATTTTATGGACACTGAAAAAAAAAAAAACTGAAATAGAAAACAGATCAGAGAACATTGTCGGATTCTTGTCAAAAGTAATCTGTCAAAAAATTTCCATTCTCCTGATGTCTCCAAGCACAGCACTCAGGAGTTAGTGCTTGAATTGTAACTGCAGCCTCCAGAGAAAGAGCACTGCTTGGGAGGGGTGTAATGAAGAGAAGTCAAAGGCCGACCTGCGGCGGGGGCACGGGTGGTGCTGGAGAGATGGCTGAGCAGTTAAGAGCACAGGCTGCTCTTGTAGAGGACCCAGGCTCATTTCCCAGAATCCACATGGTGGCCCACAACCTTCTGTAACTGTAATTCTGGGAGGTCTGATGATCTATTCTAGCTCTGGTGGCACCAGACATGCAAGTGGTGCACAGACATACACCCAGGCGAGACACCCATACACATAATTTTTTAGTAAAATATTTGAAAGTGTGTGTGTGTGTGTGTGTGTGTGTGTGTTTAAGGTAGAGTGATCTGAGCCCCAACGCAGTTGATTCTTGTCTACATCAGTTTTCAGGCAGAGATATGGGCAGATTGATTCCTGTCATCTGAATATGAGTCAGGGTGTCACCTGGCGTCAGCTGCCCTAGTGCCATTTGTCTGAGTTTGAGATTCTTCTGTATAGTCACCCTGCAGTGTCAGTGTGTGAGTGTTGTGTGCACCGAATGCATTCGGATGATTCTCTCAGGCAAAGCACCTTGTGTTCATTGTCACTGCATGACCTTCATATGGCCCCTTATTCCTGGAAATACCATCATGCATAAACTCCCTGCATAAAATGCCTCACAGTTGTTGAAAGCACTCTTATTTATTTTAGGCACATTCAGCTTATGGAAACTGTTTTGTGCCTTATAGAACGAAAAGCAAGATATTTTATTTACCAAGTTAAAAAACACGGAAGGTCAAATCTGTTATGTTGAAATGTCCTCTGCCTTTGTGTGATGGTCAAATGATGGGAAGTGCATGCAATTCGCTTCTGAGCCCAAGGGTATGCGTGATTTGGGACTAAAAGTATAGACTGGAGAATTTTTAGTAATGCTAAGAATATTTGTTTCTGGTTCTAGGCCCTCAGATTTGAACAGAGCACAGTGTTGGCCCATAAAGAACAACTTAAGCAAGAGTTAGGCATATCCATCTATCCACACTTCATCCATCCCTCCATCCATCCATTCATCTGCATCCAGCATCCATCCATCTACCAATATATATATATATATATATATATATATATATATATATATATATATATGTATACGTATACGTATATGTAGAATAATGTTAATTCAGAACATGGCTATTATGGCAAGAGATCACATCTAAAGATCTTCTAGGTCTGTGTGATCTGGATGAAATACAAGCATTCCTTTAATCCAGGAGACAGAGGCAACCAGATCTGAGTTCAAGGCCAGCCTGGTATATAGCAAGTATCAGGAAAAGAAAAGCTTAGGTCCACTTGTGGTGATACATGCCTTTAACCCCAAATGTAGGTAGAGTTAGTTTGTAGAAGGAAGCACCCATGTTTGAAAATGATGTCTAATTGAGTGGCAGAAAAGGTGATGAATCAGAGAAGATTTGACAGAACAGGATATGCTCAATTCTCAGGGGAAGAGAGAGGAAAGGGAAGCTACTTAAGAGGCAGTTTTTCAGAGAGAGGAGGCAGTTTTAACAGGACAGTAATAGACATGAGTTTCAGAGAGAGAACTCAGGTGAGATAGAATGAACCAGAAAATGAGAAGCCAGAAGATTAGGGCAGATTGCTGAGTTAGTTTGAGGCCAAGCAGAGCAATTCCAGGCTGAGAGAGAGAGAAGGCAGATTAAATAAGTCAGCTGGGGGAAGAGTTTGAGCCAGAACAGCTGAATTGAACCAGCCAGCCCAGAGCTCAGGAAGAACAAGTAAAGGTGAGCTTATTAAGCAGTAAGTCTCAGAGGCTGAAAAACATTCTAAGCCCAGGTTAGATTGTATGGAGGCTAGAAGCTTCCAGGGCTAGGCATAGATTAGCAAAAGGAGGCAGTAAAACTCCAAGACAACAATTGAAGAAGGAGAATAGAAGTAATTTTACACACACACACACACACACACACACACACACACACACACACACACACCCCTATCATTCATCTATTCACCCATCCCTCATCATCTATCTATTGATACACATATATTTATCCACGTGTCAATCCTTCTTCTTCTTCTTTTCTTCTTCCATTAACTTATCCTTCAATATTAGTTTATGAAGGCCAAATAATTTTCGTTTTGTCTCACATAATCTAAGCAGCAAAGCAATCAGTTTACTTGAAAACCACAAGTGTCAAGCTGAAGAGATAGATGACTTCATGGCGAAGAGTACTTGCTTGATGATCAAGAGGACTGCAGTTCAAATCCTAGCACCCACACAATAGTCCAGGCATCCTACACAAGCCTGTACCCCAGCCCCCAGGGGAACAGAAACGGGAGCATCAGAACCTGACCCCTGACAAGACAATCCCTGGGCACAGAGAGAGACTCAGCCTCAAAGAAATAGGTAGAAAGTCTAAGGAGGATAGATACCCAATGTCGTCTGTGTCCTACTGTGGCCTCTGTTGTGTGTGAAGGCATGCACATCAGCCCACACACACAAATGCTCATACAAACATGTGCACACAGAAAACGAATAATAAAAACTCAAAACTGCTAGTGTCTTTTAATTCATACTAAATGTGCATTTATTCATTGCTTCTTTGTTTGTTTGTTTGTTTGTTTTTGTTTGTTTGTTTGAGACTGAGTCTTACTGTGCAGCCCACACTGGCCTTCAACTTTCTGTCTTCTTTCCTTGGCCTCCCACGTGCTGGGAGTACAGACTTCTGAGAGTGTTTTTTTTTTTTTTTTTTTTTTTAAGCTACATGATTTCTTGTGTGAAACCACTGAAAAGAGATAGAATTATTTTTTAATTAAGTGAAAAAATATATCATGAATAGCATACTGAAGACTATGTTTTTAAAAATAATTTATTCATTATGAAGCAAACTGTTTCAAAAAAGGATGAATTTGACATATGGCTATGCATGTCTCATATATGAATACTGAAACTGGTTGGAAACAAGTGAAATCACTGGTTAGCTGACCTGAAGTTTTCTATTTTAAAAACAATAACTATAAGGTCAATAAGATGGTTCAGTCATTAGAGATACTTGCCTTATAGACACTGACAGTGTGAGTTTGATCCCTGAGACTCACACCCTGAGAGCAGAGAACTGACTCCTGCAAGCTTGCCTTTAATGTCCATGCTTATGGCATGTACGCTCCCTCTGTAAATAAGGGAAAATAAAAGGGAAGGTCTGAAATCACAGCTAGAGCTGCCATGGTGGCCATGGGCTATGACTATCATCTCAGCACTGAGTAGTCCAAGGCAAGAGGATTGATATCTGAGACCAATCTAGGCTACATGAATGTCAGGGCATCCCTGAGTTTAAAGAAACAGATACTTCCTTAAAAATGAAAAAAGAAAGAAAAGAATAGAAAAGAAAGATGATAGACAGATAGACAGACAGACAGACAGACAGACAGACAGACAGACAGACAGACAAGGAAAAATGTGATGGAGAGCTGGCTACCTTTTCAGAGGACTGGTACAATTCCCAGAACACACATGGTGGCCTACAACCATCTGTACTAGAGTCCCATGGGTTCTGCTGCCCTCTTCTGGTTTCTGAGGGCACTACATGCATGTGATACACATACATGCATACGTTCATACAAATATTCATATAAGTGTAATAAATATAAAATTTCATAAACTCAAAAAAGATTAGATCAATCAAATGAATTTGTAGCTACTTCCTAGCTATAGATATTTCTTACCGATATGTAAAGGACATAAATACAAAAAATAATTAACATAGTTTCAGATTAAGAAATCCAACTTTGATGAATGTAGTTAGATATTTGGTTTCAAAATAATTTCATGTTTATTTCTACACAAATAAACTTGAATGGGATAATATTTTTCCATTAAAATTTTTATTTTCTTAACATTATATTGTATTTTACTATTTGTTTGGGGCTAAAATGAAACACTGATAATTATAGCAACAAATCTTACATCAACTAGCTTGAAACATTCTAGAATTTTCTTGACTAATCCTATGTCTGAGACACAAAAGTGCACTCTCAGACTTTTCCAGTGTGAGCTCACACAGCCAAGCCAACACACACTCGCTATGAACTTATTCCTACAAAGCCCATAGAAAGAGTACTTCTCCTGATAGCATCTCAATTTTAATGACACTCCACACAGTTAATTTTAATAAGGATTAGCTCTTTTCTTTCTTAGATTTTATAGAATAATTATTTTTAAAACATTCTTCATGAAAGTACACTTGACCTTGAATTGACATTATATCACAGCCTATAAGAAATAATGAGGGTCCCGCTCAAACTAAGGCACCAGCCAAGGACAATACAGGCAGTAAACTTTAAACCTTTACCCAGATCTAGCCAATGGTCAGAACATTCTCCACAGTTGAGTGGAGAGTGGGATATGACTTTCTCATGTACTCTGGTGCCTCACATTTGACCATGTCCCCTGGAAGGGGAGACCTGGTGGCACTCAGAGGAAGAACAGCAGGTTACCAAGAAGAGACTTGATACCCTATGAGCATATACAGGGGGAGGTAATCCTCCTCAGGAACAGTCATAGGGGAGGGAAATAAGGGGAAAATGGGAGGGAGGGAAGAATGGGAGGATACAAGGGATGAGATAACCATTGAGATGTAACAAGAATAAATTAATAAAAAAATTTTTAAAAAAGAAATAATGATAATAATACATTTTAGTTAAAAACACTGCTGACCTTTGCTCAAGAAAGAAGACATCCTTACTAACAATCACAATGGCCCCTTGCAGGTGAGGCCCCTCCATCTGTACTCGCTCTCCCTGGTAAGCCTGGTCCCCAGAGCCTGTAGACTTGTCTGTGTAGCAGGTTTGACGGTTGCCTTGCTCTGGTTTGCCACATTTTGGGGTAGGCAGATCTTGAGTCCCAGGGGAACCCCCTTGAATTTTCAGCAAGAGATTCCTATTTTGTGACACCAGTAGCCTCTTCTCAAGGTCCTCATTAAACTCTCACAAGGGTCTCTCACAAAGATGGCTCTTACACAAGACTATAAATAATAGCCATGCTTCAGGGTGAATCTGAGGTGTTTCCAGTCAGAAAAGCCAAGGTGTTTTTTAACAGTAATTGGCGCTTGTGCTGCTCGAAGGAAGGCGTTGAAAAAAGTGCTTTGACCTTGTGTTCTGGGGCTGCTGCTTCAAGTCCTGGTTAAATCTTTCCTGTGCTTGCCTCTTCTGTCCTATGGAAATCTTCTGAGGGGAGAAACCCTTTGAAATACATGAAGGTTCCAGACTGATGGAGTGTCTGATTATACAAGAGGCAGGCGGGCTCCAGAAGACGGGGTCGGGGGGGGGGGGGGGGGAGCAACAGAGGGCTGATCTTCACGTGAGTGCGGATTAATGGAGACTGAAGTGTGGAGCCTACCTACATACAATGGCTGTGTGAAGAGGAAGGTCCTATTAAGATGCAATAAAATGAGAACCTCGGCATGTGCCCCAATCCAGTTCAATGCAACTGGTATGTGTTTGCATACGGAGATGGGGGCTGTGTACCCAAGGCTGAAGCTAGGGGCTGGCATATGCTTGGCAATGTCACTTAATTGACTCATCTGCTCTGCGTTTTCCCTTTTTATTTTAGGACAGTTCTTTGTAAATGTCCAAGGTTGGCCTCAAGCTCTCTGGATAGCTCAGGCAGGCCTTAGACTTCTTATTCCTCCCTCTTCTGTAGCTCAACTAAAAGGAGATGAACGCCTAACTTTGGAAAATATTTCATTAGGTACCAAAACACCATCCCAACGTCATAAGGATGCTGTGAAATTTAATTGTTTTCCAAAGGGTGGCATCTCGGTACACAGAGAGGAAAGAAGGTCATGGCTGCAAAGAGGAAAGAGACCCTGTGACAACACAGTAAGAAGTTGTCACCTGCCAGTCAAGGAACGTAGCCTTAGAAGGAAGCAAACCAGGGTTCATCTGGGATAGGATTTCTAGCCTCTAGAAGAGTATATGTTTCCTGCATCCACACCTAGGCTTATAGTATTTTGCCAGGACAGCAGTAATGAGAAGACACACCTGCACATACTAAAGTCATATGAAGACACACTCTGTTTTTAATGTCTCATGCAGTTTGAGCTTAGGGATGAACAAAGCGTAAGCCTATGTAAGTTACAGCGTAGATACATGGGTGACTAGGTGAGTGTGGTGCCTATAGAAGATGACCTGGCCCTTAAGCTAGGTCTTGGGAAGGACCTCCTAAGAGAGTATAAAGAGTCTATGGGAACTTTTCTTTGTGGATGATGGCAAATACAGTTTATGCCAGAAGCTGCAAACTAGACAGAACATTAAGATAGTGCACTGTGCCCTTCAAGCTAAAGACCCTCCTCCTCCATGGCTGACTGGTCTCCCACTTCCATATCTAGGTGGAAGTTTTCTATCCTGATATTAACTCTTAGATATTCATACATGAATCATACTATTATGACAGTGAAAGGAGATTTAAAATCTGGAACCAGTGAGATGGCCCATCAGGTAAAAGGAATCTGCTGCCAAACTTAGCAATCTGGGTTCAATGCCTGGGATCCACATCCTGGAGAGAGAACCCAACTGTGGGCTGAAATTCAAGACAAGGAAGCTGTCCCCTGGCCTCCACACATGTGTGTGCCCACATTGTCATGTGTGCAAAACTTTTAAAAGCCTTGAGAGACAATTTTAAAGTGGGGGCAAGATGGTACTTGACTGTATTCTCTGCATTTAAAGGCACGAGGAGGTAGGAGTGCCTGAGGTTGGAGGCCAGCCTGGTTTATTGTTTTATTCCAGGACAGACACTTCTACATAGAAAAAAATACCTTTCTCTATCTCTCTCAAGAAGAAATAAAATAAAAAATTCCAAACAAACAAAGAACGTCAATAACAAAATATTCTGACTCTGTAAATCTCAAGGGCCACTCTACACTGTCATAGTCACTAAACAAATATTCATTTAGTATTTATTGTGGGAAAAGAAGTACTGTGAATTGCTGGAAACATGGTTTGTGTCATTGTGAGGTTAACATACCACCATGTCTGAGGGGGAACCAGGCCTGGGAACCACAAGCAATCCATTGCATAGGTGCAGTAGATTCCTTAGGAGAACTCACACATGAATAGTTTCTAGCAGATGATTTAAATGCTATGGATAAAAAGATCTGCAAAGAGCTTAAAGGAGACAATTCTATCCAGGGCCCCTAAAAGGGAAATGGACTTCTGCAGATGTTCTCAAAGAACAGAAAGGGAGTGCACAGGAAACAAGGAATGGAAAAAAGGACAGGAAGTAAAGAGAATGGGGTGAAAACAGGTCGGCCATGTTGGAACAGGACCATGAGATTCAAGCCGTGCATATAGAGTCAAGTTAATACTGAAAGTACTTGCTTTTTCACTTGGCATTTGAACACACTTGCCTCAGATGTGGTGCCTATGAGCAAAATGACTGACTATAAACGAAAGAATTATACCAGGAGAAGACTTACGGAGTACTGAAGACCAAAGTAGACAACTGTCCAGTACACGCTCCTCACCATCCCTTGGACACTTGCTTTGGGTAAGTGTGGTGTAAGTGAAGAGAGCAAAATGAAAAGAAATTCCTCTTCAATAGCTACTGTTGGGACTTGGAAAAACAGAAGCTGTTCTGGGAGAATTTTCTGTTCAGGTTCAGTGTTATTGTTGTTTTAGTAAGGCGAACTTACTCGGACTGATAATTTCTAGAGCCACCTTCTCTCCTTCTGAACACAATTACAGTGGTTTTGTTGTTTTGTTTTTTGACGGGACTTTGCATTTAGGGATAGGTTGGCCTCAGACTCATTCTACAGCCCAGGCTAGACTCAATCATACCCTCCGACCTCATCCTCCTGAGTGATGGGTTTACAAGCTTAGACCCCTCCCACTTTTCATCATCTATTATTTTTCAAAGTGTAAATGTTGTTATATACATCTGAATTTTATAAAGAAGGAAAGGAAATGTTCAAATGTACGAAGAAAGGGGATCAACACCACTTGTCAGAGAAAGCAAAATTAAAACCACCATGAGATACTGCCACATCCAACCAGAATGGCAACCAATAAGACAGCCATGATGCATTTTGAGTTGATGTTTTTGTAGATGATGAGTGTTAGGGCTGCATTCTTCTACATATTATGCATATCCAACCTAACCCCAGAACCAGTTACCTGGGGAAAATGCTTCCTTGTTGGTGTCAGTGCATGGTGCCTTTGCCGAAGATCATCTATACGGCCATTGTGGTGATTTGAAAGAAAATGACCCCCATTTCACATAAAGAGTGGAACTTAGGAGGTGTGGCCTTGGAGTAGGTGTGGATTTGTTGGAGGGTATGCATGATTTCAGGGTGGGCGTTGAAATCTCAGAAAGCTCAAGCCAGTTCTCTTCCTGCTCTCAGCTCCTTCTCCTGTGCCATGTCTGCCTGCTGCCTGCGTGTCACCATGTTTCTCACCCTGGTGATAATGGGCAAAGCCTCTGAATTGTCAGCCAGCCCCAATGAAATGTTTTCCTTCATAAGAGCTGTTGGGGTCATGGTGTCTTTTCACAGCAACAGAAACCTTAACAAAGGTGGTCATATATACATGGATTTGTTTCTCTTTACTCTATTGTGGCTCATTGTCCTATGCATCAGTTTTTAGCGGTGTTTGTATGCATGCTATTTTGATTACTTGTAGTTTTGCAGCATGTGCCAAAGTTACAAAATTGTTATAAGAAGAAAAATAGTGGGCACATTGTAAGATACTAGTATTGTCAATATTTTTATGTGACGTTGTTTATAAATAAGGAATATAAGTATATAAATATAGATAGATATTTTTAGTCTATCCTTTGTATAAGGAAGGAAACATTAGAGTGAGAATAAATGTGTAGAATGGTAGGAAATAATGTAAAAATAACCAAGGGTCTAAAAACAAGTCATTGATAAAACATACCAGATTAAAAATGAGAAAAAAACAAAACCTTTAAAGAACATTCTTCTTTTAAAAAAGAAGTCTTTTCAGTGCATGAGGGTTTTTTTTTTCCATGCATGTTTAAGTACAATATGTGTGGCTAGTGCCTTAGAAGGCTAAAAGCAGATGTCATATCCCCGAGTGGAGGAATTATAGATGACTGTTGGCTACAAGTGGGTCCTGGGATTTGAACCAAGGTCCTCTGGAAGAGAAACCAGTGTTCTTGTCCATTGGGCCACTTCTCAATGGCGCCCTCTAATGTTTTGTTGTTGTTGTTGTTGTTGTTGTTGTTGTTTTTCAAGACAGGTTTTCTCTGTGTAGCCTTAGCTTTTCTGGACTCACTTTGTAAACCGAGCTGGCATTCATAGCTGTCTGCTTGACCCTGCCTCCCTGAGTGCTGGGATTTAAGGCGTGTACCATCATACCTGGCAACACCAACATTTTCTAAATCATTAGTTTTTGTTAACCCAGTAACAACCCTTAAACTGTCATTTACTAAAATAAGATTACAAATGTCCAAGTCCATGGAAAGTGGTCAGCATTATGAACCCTTGGGGATACAAACCGAAACTATAAAGGCATAGCATCTTAGTCCCAGAAGAACACTTATAATAAAAATGCTGTTAAACACGCAGAGGAATGGTAATCACCACACAAAGAACTTCAAAATGGGAACATAAGTGTTCTTAACACAAAGAAAGACAAAGATTACCCTGATATCATCATTACCCATTGTTCATGTGAATTGAATTAGCACATTTTATCCTGTAAGTGTATATGGTATAGGATATTTTTCTACCACTAAAGCGACAGGAGACAATAGATGTTGATGAGAATTTGAAGAAGAGGAACATATACATTTGCACACACACACACACACACACACACACACACACAGAGAAACATACACTTAAACATTGACACATACACATATACACACATGCACATACATACTCACAGTCACACATACATACAAAGACAAACACAGGCATGCACATGTACATATATACAGACACACACACATACATGTACACAAATATACACAGACATGCACATACACACATACATACATACACATTAAAAATAGGAAATACTTTAATGTTTTAAAATATTACAAGTAAACTCATGTTTTACTTAAATATAGAATGGTATAGTTTTGGAAAAATGTATTCTGTATAAAGATAAATCATGTCAGTAAACAAGTCAAATTACAAAGTAATTACATCCAACATGGCCTTTATTACCTTTAAATATGGTGCCATTGTGGGTTATATTTTATGAAGATCAAAAAATGTGGTTACTAATAACTCTGTCCCTTTATCAAAGAAATTACAAGCTAGGAATATTTAGTATTAACTAATTAATGAAAACGTCTTGGTGCCTGCCCTGTAATATTATTGCAAATAACAAGAATAGCAAGGAAAAGAAAAGTATGCTGAGGAGACCTCAGCCCTTACAGAATGCCTCCACATCCTGCAGAGTGAAGAGTAGCTTCCACAAGCACTAACTGAGCAAATCACAGCCACGTTGCCCAAGATCAAACATTATTGATTTCCAGTTAGCCAGGTGGCAGAATCAATTTCCCCTCCCATATCTAGAAACACTGGAAGATGTAACTGTTTTGTCATGAAAGCATACAGCACAGGAAAGGACATCAGGAAGAATAAGCCTTTCTCCAGACCTGTGTGCATAAAGAACTGTGTTCTGGACCCAGGGGTTCACACCTTTCCTTGATACACTTGGAGGTCTGAGACTAGGAAGATTAGAAGTTCAAAGCTTGCCTGGGTTTCAAGCTTCAGGCCAGCCTGGGCTATATAGTGAGACCCATTTCAAACAAACAAACAAATAAACAAGCAACAAAACAACTTCATATAGTTACTGAGTTGAAGTTATCCATACAATGACAAGCTCTCATGAAGTAAAGCAACTCTTTCTTTTAGAATTTCTCAAACCAAAATTCTCACATCGTGTTTTATAACATGCTTCAAGGGGGAAAAATAGTCTAGGACAAACAAACTCAAGGGGCTGTGACAGCCCTGTTACAGACTGGGACATGGATAGGTATGTCTGCTAAGTGGTGTAGTCTGCCTGCCTTTCTAGACTCCATACTATCCTCACGCAAAGGCGAGGTGACCCTCTCTCTTCTGTGTTCCAGATTCTTTCTACATTTGGCATAGGCTGCCCCAGAAAGAGAAGCAGTGTTTGGGAAGATGCACGAGGGCAGGAACACAGCTACCTAGGAGACTGTACAGCTAAGGGGATGGAGGAACTGACAAGAGCCCCTTTCAAAACTCCTGACATAGCAAGAAATAGAGAAAGCAGAGGATGCAGCCAGGTGTCTAGAGCAGCGATAGTACGGCGTCCTAGGAAGGACACAGTTTTGGGAGACACAGGCTTGAGGTCATATGCATACCTAATGTTCCTAATAAACCAAGAGCCAGGATTTAAGGAAACCTGGAATTCCTTGCTCCCCACCACCAGACAATAGCTGCAACAGCTGAGGCTTTCTGAATCACCCACTATCATTCCTGCGTGCGTTGGAGAAGGGCGTGGAGGTGTCAGGAGGGTTGTGTTTGACATTTCTCATAATTATTTTCAGTATTTCTTAGAACGTTTGCTACACTAATTAATAATTTATGCACGGTTTTATGTTTTATTCAAGAACTCACTCCATTCAACATCCTAAATGAGGCTCCTTCTCATTTCTGTCCCATCGGCTTTGTGATGTTCGTTTCTCGTTGCTCCTATGCGAGTAAGATGAGGGCTGTGTGTCCCCTGATGCTGTGAATCAGGGTTCTCCTCTCCATTTTCTGTCTGTCTTTCACTGCATCAGCATGATATTCTTTGTCTTGTACAATGTTTGTGACATTGAAATAATGGTTTGTGCTTTTATTTGTTTCTAAAATTTGTCTCAGCTTCAGTATCAATTTAACAAGTACTCCGACTTTTCCAAAAAGAACTTGAAAGCCATATGTTTTTAGATGAATTTGGGGCCAGATAGGGGCCTCCGCAGTTAGAGTACCACCTGGAGGCTCAGGACTGCCTCTATCTGCAGCTCCAGGGCATCTGGTTGCCCTCTTCTGCCCTCTACAGGCACTCGTGTGTATGTACACACACACCACACACACACACTCACACACTCACACACACAACTATGGTAACATTTTTCCAACATCTTGAATTTTAGCCTCCCTTAGTAAAAGTTAACATGTTTTATGGCAAAAAGTAATTTATTCCATGATTTTTCTCCATATTTAGATTTTTGTCTCTAAGTAAATTCAAATAATTCAGATATATTCTTCAAATTGTTTTGTAGAATCTAGCGTATTCAAATAGGTTCATTTTTATTTAAATCAAACTTTTACTTCCATTGTAAAGTCTGTCTTACTTATAGGTACCTTATGAATTATTTGTTGTTTGTGTATAGACTTTTAAAAAAATAATTTGATTTTCCAGCACTTTTATTATTTAGTCTGTCAATTCTATTGAATTTCTATATAATTGGTCATATTTCTCATGACAGTGAGAATGTCATCTATGCCCTACCTGCTAAGCTTCTCCCTTATGTTTTTTTTTTTTTCTGGTCCACTCCCATCCATTGACCCCTAGAACACTGCCCTTGGCCCTAACTCTTTTGATCAACTGTCAGGTTTTCAGCCATAGTTTATGTGGAGTCAAATGTCTGTCACAGGCTTTAATTTATAACTTGCTGGTAGTTCTGTACTTTTCCATCCATGCTTGTAAATAAATTTTGTTTCATTTTACTTTGGGAAATGGTAAAATATATACAATGCCTGAGTATCTGAAGGACCCACATATCCCATCATTTATTCTAGTGTCCTGTGCAGAGACCTAGGCTCACACATGTAGCCCAGCTCACTTCATTCTTCTGGATAAACTTCTTAACCCTGGAATATTACTGCCTCATGACATTTGAGTCATGTCATGTATTATAAAGACTTCATGTCCATACATGAAAATATCTTTACTTGTCTCCATTTACATGGAGACAAGTGGGATAAGTGGGGATGATTTTCTTTTCTATTTCTAATAAAAATTTAGATAATATTGTTATAAGTATGCAAATACTCCAGATGGTTTATTTGTGATACCTGAAGCTGTTTATGAAGGAGGGATTAATAATATTCTAAATTTTAAAATTTATCTTTTTAGAGAAATGATCTACTTTCTTAAGGTCAATGTGAGTATATTTTTTAAAACTGTTTTATTTATTTATTTATTTTAGTTGAGACAGAGTTTTGTGTTATGTTGGCTGTCCTGGACTTGCTTTGTAGACTAGACTGGTCTCAAACTCATAGCAATCCACCTGCCTCTGTCTCCCTAGTGCTGAGTGCTGGGATTAAAGGCATGTGCTACTATGTCCTGCAGTTTTTACTTATCTTAATTTAATAGTTTTATTTATTTATTCATGTGTGTAAAGGAAGGAGTGGGGAGGAGAGAGAGAAAGAGAAAGGGGAGGAGGAGAAGGAGGAGGGGGAGAGCTTCCTCCCAGTCAGTGCTCTTCTGTCACACAGGGCTGAGGGATCCCTTTTAAGCCATCAGGAATGCCTGCAATCTCCTTGACCCACTGAGCCATCTCACTGGGCCTCAAAAGTGTTTTATTTAAAATTTACAGTTTATTAATATATAGTCATTATGAGGAATATTTTACTGGTTTGCAAATACAAACTGAACAGACTTTGGGGTCTATGGAACTTGCATGTGCTTTTCAGTACTATTCTCTTCATTCCCCCCAAATACTTAATATGAAGCTCTAATCTTAACTCATAGGATGTTCAAAAGCATGCTGCTAGCTAAACTTAGCCTGAAGGCAGCAGCTTAGCAACCCTTTTATTAGAGCATTAACATATTAATTACGATAATTTTGAACTGTCTGTCTAATAGTCCCAACCCCTGTCTTATGTCTGAACCCAGTTTGCATCTTGAAATGCCTTTTGTCCTTCTGTGTGTCTCGGGCAGTCTTTAGAACAGCAGAGAAATATTAAATAAACTAGTGGAGGGTAGTGGCTCCATTCGCCTTTCCTTCTGCTGGGCGGTTAGCACAGGGTTTGAAGTAGGTCTGGTGAGAGCTGAGGCCGATCTGGAGCAGTCTGTGGTTATGATGATTCTACAACCCTCGTACTAATTCCTTCCGCCCCCAGTGATGCTTGTGTTTCTAGACCATGTTGTTTTTTAAGCCTCAGCAGTCCCTTGTCCCCTCAGCCTTAGGTCTCCTTTGCACTCCTCCTCAGAACTCTGACCTCAACTCCCACCCCCACCCACCCACCCAGCTGTCTTCTGATGATATTGGTTACTGTATTATTTACTTGTCTAATTGTGGTGACAAAAAAAAAAAAAAAAAAAAGCAACCTGAGGGATGCTTCCTTCTGGCTCACAGTTTTGGGGAGGGGGGCAGTGGTGATGGGGAAGCCATGGCAGAGGAACCTGAAGCAGCTGGTCCCCTTAAGCCCCCATTCAGGATACAGAGAGATGCATCCTGGTGTTCAACTTCACCTCTATGAGACCCCTGACCTCGGGATAGTGCCACCCACAGTATGACAGGGCTTCTCAGCCCAGATCTTTGAATAAAGAAACTGCTTTTTGGACATGCACAGAGCTTTGTTTCCATAGTGATGCTAAATCCTATCAACTTGGTGGTCAGGGTGAACTGCTATAGGCAGCCAGTGCTTTTTATCTCAGAGTGAGAGGGCAGAGGACGGCAGGAAGCTTTCTGTTTTCTGCACTATCTTTTCCCCCTTCTCCTCTCTCTTATCCCTGCCCTCCTACCCTATTTCGCAGATTGAACCCAGAGCATCAGACATTGGAGGCCAGTGCTCTATTACAGAGCTGCACCCCGAGGAGCCTGCTTCTGCTTTGTGTTTTGAAAAAAGTTACACTAAATTCTCCTTGCTTGCTGGATCTCACTCTTTAGGCCAGGCAGGCCCTGGACTTGTAATGACCCAGATTCTGTCTTCTGAGTAGCTGGGATTATAGGCTCAGTCGACTGTTTATCTGTGAATGCATCATATTATGTCCAGAAATTGTTAGGTGCCTGATAAACATCTATTGTTGGGAAGGGTCTGCTTTGACAAGTTTACTCTTCTGACATATTTTCTATCGCTCCAAATCCTTGCTCCAGTGTGGAAAGAATGTGGATGGTTTTTTGGATCCATCACCAGGGGAAAAGCAAAACTTGAATTGGTGTGTTTGAGGATGGGACAGATAGCCCTCGCTCCAGGCATTATGTCTCCAGATAGAGTGATTGTGCCAAGTTTACCCAAAAAGGGAGAACTCAGGACAAGGCTGTGTAACTCAGGATCATCAGAAAGAGGTCAGTTGGAGCCTCCGAGTGTGCAGCCATCCATTCTCATTAAATGTAATCTTGGCAGTCCTCAGTTCTACTTCAGTGAACATCATCCACAAACCAATTTGGGAAGCTCATAAGAATACTTGATGCCCAACTTATTGGGGGCAGATATCAGAAAAGATGAATGTAGCATTTATTTTACATGAGTTTGTTACCGAGAGAGAGAGAGAGAAAAACAAACAAACAAAGACTATACCCTTTGGAACGGTGTTAAGGATAAAGTTTCACAGACTGACTCAAACTTCACACTGTGTCTAAAATGACTGTGTATTTTAGTGTGGATAGCAAATACTGAACTGGTATAAACCTGTGACAGCATAAAAACACCACATCACACATATATGTGAAAATCCTGGATGTATTGGTTCATCCGTTCAGCAGAAGAGAACTGGACTATATTATCCTGTTCTTTAGATTTGCTGAGTAATCATGAAATAGTTTTGTTTGTTTGTGTATTTGTTTTTTGAGTTTGGAGACGTGTAAAAGGAAGTATTAACACATCCCAGATGCAACAATTTCAACATAAAGGAAGATCAGAATATCAAGCAGTTACTCGTATGTGGGGTGTGTGTGTGTGTGTGTGTGTGTGTGTGTGTGTGTGTGTGTGTGTGTGTGTGTGTGTGTGTGTCCGTGTGTGTGCTAGCTAGCTTTGAATGTCAGTTCGCCGTGATCTAGAGTCACCAGGGGAAGCTCAGCTGAGCAGGAGGCTAGGTCAGGTGTTGCAGATGTGAGGATTCTGCTGGGTGTTGGCTGATAAAGGAAGAGCCACCACACAGTAGGCAGCCTGTTTCCCAGCCTGTATTAGTGAGGAAAGCCAGCTGAGTAGAAGCAATCCATCAAGCAGACAGCATGAGAGCCTTCCTTTCTCTCTGCTCTTGACTGTGGACGTGATGTGACGTTGCTCTACGTGCCTGCCTTAATTGTGTCCTGTAATTACAAGACAATAAAGTCCCTCCCCCTATGTTCCTTTGGGTCAGAGTGCTTTATCACAACAACAGACCCAACACTATAACCTTCATCCATGTGTGCACCTGTGGAAGTCAGCGGTGGATATTACATGCCTTCCTTTGTGGGTGTCTGTGTCATCAACTAGACAAGAGCTAACATCATTTGGGAGGAAGGAACCCAAGTTAAGAAAGTGTCTCCATAAGACTGGGCTGTAGATCAGCCTGCAATCCACTTTCTTGATTAATGATTAATGGGGTGTTGCGGGAACTGGGGAGGGGGGGTGGATGAACAGGGAAAGCAGGCAGTGCATTGTGGGTAGGGCTTTCTGGGCTGGAAGTCCTGGCTTTTGTAAGAAAGCAGGCTGTGCAAACCAGTAAGCAGTACCCCTCCTACCTGCAGGTTGTTTCCTGCTTGAGTTCCTGTCCTGTGCTGTTCCTGTCAGGGACAAACAATGGTGGGGAAGACTAAGCTGAGTAAACCCTTTCCTCCCAACTTTGCTTCAGTCATGGAGTAACACTGCAGCAGCAGAAACTGTGCCTAGGCCAGCCTCCATTACACTTGTGGAGACAGCCTCTCACTGTACCTGAAGCATGCTCTTTCTACTAGTCTGGCTGACTGAGGAGTCCTCAGGCTCCACTTGTCTCTACCCTGAGATGCACTAGGATCACAGAACATTTGCCACTCCACTAGCTAACGAGCAATTACTTATGGCATGTAGTTTTGAAGGTTTATCTTTATAGCTACAAAAACTGCAACTGCATTTCCTTTTTGTAATAACTGTATGTTGAAGGTTTTGAATGTTTTGAAATAACTATACACTAATAAGAATAGAGAAGCTAAGCCAACAACTGAAGGGAGAGGCCAACACTCAGGTGACAATATGACTATAGCTGCATTATTAAGCACACACATGAAGGGCCACCATACATGCTTCCATGCCTTGGTGGATCATGGAAGATGAGAGGAAATAGACTGCAGTTTTTACTATGAGAACTGACTCCCTTGAGAAGGAAGAGAGAAGGCACAGGCTTTAGGCAACTCTTCCAAAGAGTAAAGGCACAGGCCTAAGGCTCAGTTCATCAAGTGTTTGCTTTGAAAGTTAGTGAATATGAGTTTATGCTCTAGAACCTACATAGAAAAAGCCAGGAACATAATCCCACTACTCCCATGCTGGGGAAAAGGAGACAGGCAAATTCTTGGGGCTCACAGCCAGCCAGCCTAGTGTACTTGGTAAGTTCCAGGCCAGTGAAAAACCCTGTATCATAATAAATAAATAAATAAATAAAAAATTTAAAAATTGGTGACTAACACCTGAGATAAAATACCCATGGTTGTCCTTCAGCCTCTGTAGGCAAATGTACAAATATGCATACGTCCTATCCACATGTGTGTACGTGCACACATGTGAACACATGCAAACACATGAAGTCAAAAGAGTAAAATCACAACCCAATCCTCAGAAAACACCTTTTCAACAAAGTTATAGGAGGAAGATGAGGCAGGAAGATCCTGTCAATCATTTGGCCCGGTAGGTACAAGACTTCTGGTGTTTGGTAGGAAAGACACAACAGAATTCTGCTGGCCCTTCTCTCCAGGATCTCTTTAGATTTGGACCAGCCATGTACACTAGCGTGTGGCAGATCAGCACAAGTTGAGACCTGCAAGGAAGTTTAAAGTCAAGGTAAATGTTCTGATATCGCAGCTGAGCAGTCACTGAAAATCACCGTTCTGCTATGGAGACATCTTGGTTTTCCAAACGTCTTCTCTCTTATTTAATGTGTCCACTGAGAATAGCCAATAGTTAACTACAGGCCTTGAGTTTATAATTTCAAAACAATATACCTTAGCATCCCATCGCAGGAAGTTAAAATACAATTAAGTAAAAGATTACTGCCTAGATTTACTTAACTATCTGATTGAGGACAGGGCAGAGGAAAAGTGCTGGTTTTTGAGAAGGTAAAGATAAGAGCTCTATGTGAGTTTTGTTGTCTTTTTTCTTTTTTTCAGAAGACACATCAGACCTCTGTCTGCTCTAAGTATGCTTGCTTTTAAGCATTTTGTTTGAAGTATTTTTAAATTTCACAGAAAAGGTTGACTTGCACGGTGAGTTTACTATGAGCTGTGAGGCTTCATTATGACCTAGCTGGTCTTTGAGAGGAACTAAAAAAAAAACCATTCCCAGGCCAGCGTGTTGGCTCAATGGGTAAAAGTGCTTATCTTGTGAGCCTGACAACATGAGTTCAATTCCCAGAGTCCATGGCAGAAGGAAAGAGCAGACCTTTGACAGTTGTCTTAAGACACTTCCACACGTTTGTCATGGTATGAGTGTATCATGTATGAACACCCATGAACATACAATAAACAATAATTTAAAATAACAATATATTAAATGGGAGTCAGTCTTTTCAGCTCAGCAAGGTTTGTGTGGTGAGGTGCACACTGACGTCCCCTCCTGGCCAGCCTTCTGCCACTTGTGTTTCAGAAGACGGACGTGAACTTTTTTATGGCTAAATAAATGATAGCGCAAAAGTCATCTCTTGGTCGCTGCAAAAGGGGCCTGGGAATAGGGTCATAACACGGTGCATAAACACCATGTGTTTGTTTACTAAAACATATTTTATGGAGGGCCCCAAAGAAAGTTCTTGATTCATTCTCATTGATAAAACTGTCTCATTTTATCGTCTACAGGAGGTTGTGGGAGCACAGCCTGCCCTATGGTTTATGACTAATTTCCAGCCATTTGAGTTCAAATATTGCTGAGTTTAGTGGATTTTTTTTATCTTTATATTTTTTTCTTCTAACCTTTTCTCCTTTTTAGATTCCGCA
Organism: Acomys russatus; assembly: GCF_903995435.1. Lineage (NCBI taxonomy): Eukaryota > Metazoa > Chordata > Mammalia > Rodentia > Muridae > Acomys > Acomys russatus. Next base: position 38,455,564 of record NC_067168.1, on the reverse strand, counting down.
ACTTGAGGACGACCAAGAGGGTGTAAATAATTAGAGTCTGTTATGTTTATTTAAGCCAAATCTTTTATTAGTATGGAGACTGTGAGCTTGGAGTCTCACACATTTGCTACTTTCATAGTTAAGCCTTTCAGAGAATTTTAATTGCAGACTGAATAGCTAAATGGTGAACTGAAAGGTGAGACATTCCGTGAAGTAAAAACTAGAGAATAAGAGCCCGTGGAAAGGGTCAAAGATGGGAGGTCCATCAGGGAACAGCTGGGGGACCAAAACTTGCTCCTCTTACTCAGGAGGTTTTAGGCTAAGGCTAAAGATTTCTGAGACTCTCTCCCCTCTGCTGGAACAGAATTGACAGAGCCTTCATCAGGGTTACTATTGCTGTGATGAAACATCATAATCAGAGCAACTTGGGGAAAGAAAGGTTTATCTGTCTTATGCTTCCACATTGTTGTTCATCATCAAAGGAAATCAGGACAGGAACTCAGACAGGGCAGGAACCTGGAGGCAGGAGCTGATGCAGAGGCCATGGACAGGTGCTGCTTACTCACTTTCTCACCATGGCATGTTCAACTTGCTTTAAAAAAATTTTATATGTATATTTATATTATTACAAACATATAAAATAAGCTACTTACAGCAAGAAGAACCATGAAACAATCAGGAATTATATTACTGTTACATTCATAATGTTTTGGCTATTTTTATTTGGCAACCTTGAAGAAAACATATTTTCTATCTAGGTGAGTATAAAATTTTGAGTGTAAATCAATATTTATCATATCTCATCTCTATCAACTTAAAAACATCTGTCTAGACCTAAAAACATCTTAACCACTAATTGTAAAACTAAACTATATGGTCTTCAACCCCATCAGAAACTTGAGAAGGAATAAAATTAATTACCTGAGTAGACAGGAAGTGTAGGTTAGAAGCTTCCAAAATGAGAAAATAACAGAGGCAGTTTGCTGCCTAATCAGTCACCCAAAACTCTATAATGTTGGAGCATCGTCTTCAATCTTCTGGCCCAGCATATGTGACAGACATATTTCTGAGGCAGGAACTATTGAGGACTTGCTTACCCCGTCTTGGCAGAATTTGGTTGTCAACTCTGCCTGCATCCAAGCTTGCTTATTTTTAGGCAGAATTCACTCTGTAGCCAAAATGATGACATTTTGCCCAGTGGCTTGTTTGCCACGTTTGAAGCCATCTCCATAAGGATGTTGACTGATGCTCATCATCTTCTTTGAGGTAGGCTGGAATTCATTGGTATAGAATTTTCATATTGATGCAAAATAAGTTTAATTTTGATACATTGGTATAGAATTCAAATTTAATATTATTATTCACACACATAATATATATTTATACCCTAATATGATGTATTGTTCTCATATAACTCTAGTAGACTATAAGGTTTACTTCCAATACTTTGAAAGTGCTATTGCAGGCTGTTTAGGATAGTAATTATACATGTTGATTGTTAGTTGGTCAAATCATAGTCTAGTCTATTTTTATCACAAGAATATACATCTTAGGTATAAAAATTGATATGTTTCCATAGATAGATAAGGTAAAATAGTTAGATAAGTTCTTTAAAAACTTCAGAGTCCTACAAAATATGTCATTTAAGGATGTTTTTATTGTTTTAAGGATTCTTGGACAACAAAACAGGTTAACTCAGCTTGCTTTCTTATAGAACATGGGATTATCACCAGCCCAGGGATGGCCCAAGCCACAGTGGGCTGCCCTACCCCCATCAATCACCACTTAAGAAAATGCCCTACATGGCTCTGAACAGCCCAATCTTATTGAGGCATTTTCTCAATTGAGGCTCCCTCCTCTCTAATGGCTCTAGCTTTTGTCAAGTTGACATAAACTTAGCCAGAACAGACAACAATATGAAAGCAGGAATCTTGAATTCTCGACATAGTGGTATATTCCTGTAGTCTCACACTTGGGATGTTGAGGAAGGAGGCATTGCCTATGCTGCTTCAGGTTGACTGTGAGAAGAGGAAAAGCTTTATCTGATTGGATGAACCCTGCATTAGTTTCACTGTGAAGACAATGTCAAAACACAGTCCTTCCTTTCTTCTTTGCATTGTCCCTTTCTGGTATATTCTGTTGGCCCAGATGAAGGGGTCCATAGTCAGTTTTAGCTGCACTGCAGCCTAAGAGGCCTGGGAAAGAACAGGCAGGTTATAGAGGGCAAGGAGACACATACAGATCTGCCGCCATCTGCATCAGCCTTCCCCAGGTGGCAAGCTCTGACACTTCAAGTTAAACCTGCAGCTTCCTGCACTCTGTGATCCTCCTGCCTCTGCCTCCTTCAGCAAACCCTACCTGCGTGCGCCTCCAGAACCGGCTCCTGCACTCTCTGTAACGTTGCACGGCTGGTTGTTCAAAGCATGACTAGGAAGCAAGCCATGCTTTGGAAGCTCCTCCCACTATCAATACACCAGAGGAACATTGAAATTCTGCAGCAAAGAGAGGGCTAGACCATCCTATTGTGGGCCTGACCACAGAGAGTATGGTACCTCCAAGATAACTGTTTCTATGCCTTTACTTTTCTGTAATTCTGACATCTCTCTGCCTTGTAACTCTCTCCAAGATTTAGAGCATTAGAACAAATTCCTGAAGGAAGAAGATGTGAATGAAGCCCTTAGCCAACTGCAGACCTAGTTCTGAGCAGTAATTTACTATCTTACATTTATCTTTAGTAATGCCCATGTGGGGAATAATTCATCATCTCTAGTTCCCCAGGGAAGAAAGCGAGGCATCCTTGTTAGCAATTTCCTTTGAGACTTGAAACATTCCTTAAGGGAAGGAGGGGAGGCATTCCTAGAGTTCGGGGAGTAGAAAATCTTCACATCTCAGAAGGCTGAGGTGTACAAAGGTCATGAGATCCTTCCCAAGGTCACAGAAGTGGCAAGTGACTACTGGCGAGGAGACCCTTGTCAGCTGAGTGGCCGAGAAGGCACTATCAGTTTTTGAGTTGTTTGCAAGTCACACAGAAAGTAACAAGGCTAAGGCTTTCCTGAGCTATTGCCTGTGCTGGTGTGTGTGTGTGTTGGGGGGGATGCTTTTTGTGTGGCAGCTGCTTTTGAATCAACTGAGATCCTGTAAGTGACCCTTCCCCTTCCCCCCCCCCCCCCACCTCACACACACACACACGTAACCACAATAAACTCCTTGGTTCAGTATGTTGGATTTTTGTACAGTCACTGCTTTGGTTGTGTCTGGTTCCCTATCTGGAGGGAGTAGACATCTGAGTTGCGTCTTCTCATGATGTGTCTACAAAACAGGCATGGAGGCACTAATGGAAGGTTGCTCACCCAAGGGTAAAATTTTGAACACAAAGAAGAACTTCTAAAACTTTGCAGACATGAGCCACCTAGGCAACTTATTATGACACAGAGTATGACTTAACAAGTGTCCTTCTGTCCTCTAACAAACCCCAAGATGCACAGGAAGGTTCTAGAGTCTTGTTCTATCCTGCCTTGGAAAACAGATTCCTATGGGAGGTAGCCCTTATGAAATGATTTTTTCCTTGTTATAAACACATGAATTATGTTTCTAACTCACCAATCTTCATGATGGCGTAGTTGTGAATGATTTTTTTTATGCCAAGAATAAAGAAAAGTCCTGTTTTTCTCACACCCTCAATTTTAGAATAAGCATACCATTATTAACAGATTAATGAGTGAGTTAACCCAGAAGCAGAAAGAGTCAAATGGTATATACTCACTTATATCTGGACACTAGCCCATGAAAGTCTTCACTTACCAGGAAAGTGGGACAAAGGGGAGGACATCCTATTGGGACTCTAGGTGAGAGAAGCATGGGAGAATGGGGAAATAGAAGGATCCAGAGGGTCCTAGAAACCTACAAGAAGAACATTATGATGGGTAGATGTGGCCCTAGGGGTCCTGCTTAAACTATGGCACCAGCCAAGGACAAATAGTGTACTAAACTTTGAACCCCTACCCAGGTCTAGCCAATGGACAGGACATTCTCCTCAGTTGAGTGGAGAGTAGGGTCTGACTTTCACATGAACTCTGGTGCCCCATATTTAACCACGTCCCCTGGATGGGGAGGCCTACTGGCACTCAGAGGAAGGATAGCAGGCTACCAAGAAGAGACTTGGTACCCTATGAGCATATACAGGGGGAGGAGGTCCCGTTCAATCACAGTCATAGGGGAGGGGGGTTAGGGGAAAATGGGAGGGAGGGAGGAATGGGAGGATACAAGGGAGGGGATAACTATTGAGATATAACATGAATAAATTAATAAAATATATTAAAAACAGATAAACATGTTCAGTAATGGGTTGAGTTCTTGGCTTTTTGGTGTGTTTTGTATATTATTCATTGAGTCTGACTTGAATCCCACCAAAAACATATATTCCATTCTCAATTAATAAGCCACGTGGTTCATAGGGATCTTCATCTAATTTTTCTCTTATTTTTTTATTCCATCCCAGATGATCCTAATGACAGAGAAACACCCACATATGCCCTGTTTCCTCTGTACTATCTTAGCACATCAGGGAGCCCCCTTTCATTTGCTGGAGGTTGGTGTGGTATGGTCACCCTCCTCTGTTTCAACACAAACTGTGAATCACTGAACAGCCTCTAATAGGAGGTAGTCATTCAAAATATATGGAAGGTAACTAAGATGTGATGCTCCCACAGGTCACTGAAAAGCCTTGAGCTGTATATCAATAACTGTATTAGATTAGATGGCAGAGATTCAACAATGATCAAAGAGCATCATGTGATGGCATCATAGCCTCTGATTTGTCAGCTGAGGATGCCCCTTCCATCACTACAACTGATGTCTATATTGGCCATTACTGAGAGAGGCATTGATAGGGGAGAAACGATTCTCAGTCCCTTCACTGCCACCTCTCTGTTGCTGCCATCATTAGCCTGCCAAAGAACCCCTCACCCTCCACCAAAGTTAAGGTTCTAAAACTGAACTCAGAGTTCCAGGAAGCTGGCTACTTGGGGATTGCAGAAGGAAAGCAGGCGCCCCCTACCCAGACCTCCGGTGGCTCAAAAAGAGACAACAGATCTCACAGTTTGAAAAGCAGCTTGCCTTAGAAAAGAGGTCGTCTTTCCTCCCCACTTCCTATACTTAGCTACAAGCCCAGCTGGAAGCATGTAATCTGCATTCTCTTGAATCCTCCTTGCACTTCTGGGTCTTGTGCCTCGATCTCAGGGCATCAGGGTCAGGAGACTCAACCTCTCTGCTACTAAAAGTCTGGTCTAACTTGTCCGTTTGTCTGTCTGCGATTGTCTGCATTCTCATATTTTACTTCTCCCTGTAATTTTAATTCTTACTTGTCTACCTAGCCTGAACCTTAAGACTCACATATCTAAATGTCAAAGAAATGAGCCTTATAGAATAACTGTTTGTATGTGTAGAGATGTAGGCATTGAATATGTGATAGTAATTACAGGTGTAGACTTGGTCTTTGAAGCTTGGAACAAGGTCCTAACGTGCTAATGTAACCTGTGGGTTACCCAGCCCACACCATCTCCATCCGGTTACTCTCTGCATGGCCTATGCAGCAAAGAGACTCCCAGGTAGCAAGGAAACAGTCAAATCTGTTACTCACACACATGCGAAGTTGTGTGGTTGACATAGTGGCATTTCATTTGGTTCCTAATTTAACTGTCTTCCCCCACATTCTTTCCAGCACGAGCTAAGAGATACTGATTAAGCAGCAATTAAGCATCCTAACACTGTCATTATCTTTCCTTAAGTAGCCACTTCAGCCTCGAGGAAAGCTTTAACTAAAGCAGAATTTAATTTTCCTGGGGTGTAGGTACACTTTCAATTCTCCGGATTCTGTATTTGTCAAAAGGACTAGAGAGTCTCGTGTTGGTCCTAAGAGACTCTTCAGATCGACTGTGGAATCCGTGGGGATGGAGCTTCTGTCTTTGTATCATAATATTTTCAATTTGTATCTCTATCTAACAGCCCAGCAGGATGTGCACAGTGCACGGTACAGGCCGTGCTGCACATTGACCCTTTCTTAGGGTGGCACAGAGGAGAGAGTCTTACCTCTCCTGTATTGTAAGCTACACCCAACACTGACAAGTCATCCTTTGTCAGGTATTTTAGTCATAGCAATGAGTAAAGTCATGACCATCATCCAATCCGGTGTACAGTGAATAATTCTATGCCTTTTTTTATTGTTTGTGGCTATGGTCTGGCTGAGTGCAGGAGCTATTGCCCCAAGATCAGAACTGATTTTCATTTGAGAAGATGGTGGAAGAATTTCTAGTGCCAGAATATCAAAACATGTGGCATTCTGTGATTCACTCTGTCGTTTCCTGCATTACTTCAGTTATCTGGACATGATCTTCACTGCCAGATACATTGTAGGATAAGATAGGAGAGTAATGGAAGGCTCTTCTAGATGAGTCAGAACTAGTCATCATGATTCTGGATATGGCCCAGAAATGGAGTGGGATGCGTGGTTTGGGATGATGGGAGCTGGAGATCCTCCTCCAACAGCACTGCTTCTGGAGCTAGACGGGCCGCTCTTACAGGAGGACTGCCTCTCATCTTTATGCCCAGACAAGAGTAGAACTAAGCTCAAGCATGTAAAAGCTCGCTGGTTCATTCAGGACTTGCCAAAATCAAGACAACTACATGTTTCTAAGACTTATGATTCATTTTTGTCATGATTAATGTTTAGTAACACCACAATGGTACAGCAGTGTGAGCACAAGGGATGGCTTTTGACAATTCCAGGGTATTTTAGCCTGATTAGTGTTATCGTTTTGTGCTTATACAATCATTAGTCTAAACTTTAATTAAAAACTGGCTTTGTAAAACAAAATAAATTTTACCAAGAAATAATGCTGGATGAATGAGTGAAGTGATTGTGTTTTTAAAAACAATCGCTGAATCTAATTAAGAAAGAATGTTTTGTGTAGAGTTGTCCGCTGTTGCTTTATTTGGTCCCCATTTTCAATTTTTAAAAAGAAAAGCACATTTAATGCCGAAGGAATGTGCCATAATATATTCCCTATGTGAGTTAGAATGATGGATGGGCTCCAGGAAGAAATGCCCAGTGTCCACAATGGGCCTCAGATAATAGACCGAGTCCTTGGTGTTTTGTAAGCAACAGAAGTGAGGGTGGTTTAATGAGCCCCTCTTACAAATGAGTAATTTCCACATCTGTCAGGATTCTTTTGTTTTCTCTCCTTTATGCTATTCTATTCTATTTGGTTTGGTTTCTTAGCTTTATAATTAGAAGTCCTTGACAATGAGTTGAGGGGAAAGAGAAAATCCTAAAAGTGAACAATCATTACAAAGAGGGGGAAAGGCTTTTCCGAGAAGTTAGGAAATTATAACTCATTATGGGAGGCAAGAAAAAAAAAAAGTGTTTTGATTGAGTGATGACAGACCCGTCTCAATGAAATGCAAGTTGGTTACTTCTCGTTACACTAATGCAGCTTTTCAGAGTTTTAAATAGAGCTTCTTATGCACCCAAGTCTATAAATTATTGTTTATCTGGGCTACAGTATAAGCAGTAAGGTCAATTTTGGGGAATAATTCCTCCAAGAGCCTTTTAGGAGGCATCTGTGCACTGGAGAAGAATGACTGCATCTTGTTTAGTAGTTTTGTGGCCTCTAGGCCAAAAGCAGTGAGCGCCCTGCACCCTATCCTACACTCAGTGGCAACAGGAGAGTGCCTCGCCATGACATGTGCTGGCCACCTTGCTGCTGTCTCCTGTCTGCCTATTTACACCTGGCTTTGATACAAAGGTCAGAATTTGCAGGCTGCCTTTGCTTGTCTCAGCATCTTCTGGAGGAGACCAAAACTGTCTAAGGTAGACGGTTGCACGCGGGGCTGCCAGCTTTGCTGTGGCTCCCATGGTTCCGTGGGGGAGGGGCTTGCATGTCTTTGTCTCTTGGCCATGAGAGCTCCACTTCCCTTGGACTGTACAGGTGGAGGAGTGTTGTATTGATCTACACGCCAAGTCCAGACTTTCTACTCATCGCCTTCTCCTAATTTATACCCCACTCCTTGGGTCTCAGGTGGCCATCTCTTGCGCTTTGCTTGCAACTTCCTCATAGTTGCATTCTTTTATCATTGTCACAACCGTTGTCACTCCTCTCTGTATCCCACAGACTTGTTGAACTTGACTCTGATTCTCTTTACTATTGACAAACCCTTCCTTCTCAAAGGATAAAACTCTGATTCCATTTGGATCTTGGATGGACACAGAGCAAACATATAGCTGTTCCGCCCTGCATCTAATTTTCTTTAAAGAAACCTTTAGAAAGTATAATTGCCATTGATTTTTTTTTGCCCATGTCTTATTCATTTATTCATTTAATGATACGTGTTTGATGAGTTCTCCTTCTATGTTCAATATTATCACACTGTGTCTTTAGCTCGAGTGTTAACTCTGTAGTCAGAAATTATAGAATTACTGATGTGGCTTATACTTTGTGCAAAAGAATATGTGGAATGAGTTCTGAAGAACGGCTGCAGCTTTATCTCTGTCTTTATTTGTGAGATTAACTCAGATGCCTCTTGATCTGAGCAAGTCAATTAACTCTCTGAGATGCCAGATTCTTCATACTGATGATTATAAACCAGGATAATGATGTTTATATCATAGGCTTATTGTGAAAAATTTAAAAGATTGTACACAGGATAGATTGAATACATAATACATGTATAGTGTGTATGTGATATGTACCATATATATTTATATAAAACAGAATATGTCAGAGCACATAAGTATATATAAAAGAATAAGCTTGAATGAACATATGTATATACAATTTATCTGTATATGAATTGCATTACACATTACTCAAAACCTAGGGAAAATTTGAAAGAACATACAATAAGCAAGTTAATCTATTAAGACATTTTTCAAATGACTGTGTATATAACGTGATAAAAGTTATCCTGAAAATAAGTATTCACTGTTTATCAATTTAAGAAACTAGAGGGAACCAGGAAGTGGTAGACACATCGTTTTCCTCACAGAATAAGTGTTTGCTACGAGTGAAAGAGATGAGAAGCCTGAAGAGCCTTCTCTTTTATGAGGTGGTTTAGGGAAAGGAGTTTTGTGGATCCTGTCACCTTGATATAATGTCTACACTAGTGTCATTGGCAGAATGATCGCCACAGCTTCCTAAACCCATTGTCCTCAAGGCTCAGAATGTGTTAAATCACTTAAAAATGCCTCCCCCCTCCCCATATTTAATACAGGCTTGAGGCTTCAAGAGAGAAGACTTCCCTGAAGTACTGTGAAGTTTTAAGTTGCATCATGCCCTAAAAGCCAATGTGTCCTTGATGATGACAATTATAACACCACCGTCATACTAATTCAAGAAAAGCAGAAGGCAGGGGGACTAGAAACAAGAAAGATTAAATGTGCCATTGCTAGCCCATGGGTGGCCCAGGACAGGAAGGCTACAAACATCAGGCAGGAGCTCCTTCAGCACCCTGAATAAACCTGGTTGTTTTCCTGCCTCAAGCCTCTTGCCAGGAAGGCAGCCCTGCAGACCCCTGGACTTGCCTTTGAGGCAACACAAGGAAATATCAGCCCTTCACACTTCTGGGCTGTGAGAAGTTTGGTTAATTGTCCATGTTGTTTCAAGCTGAAAATGATTCGTGATGCCTAAACAAATGTATTGCAACTGGGATAAAGATACAGCTTGGTGGTAAAGTGCTGTGCTGCATGTGCACGTCCCTGGGTTTGATCTCCAGTACCACAAAAAGAAAAAAACAGACAGACTACAGACAGATAGACAGGTGGACAGACAGACAGACAGGTGCATGGGCAGGCAGAAGGAAGGAAGGAAGGAAAAATTAGTAGACTGTTGGAAAGAAAAAAATGGTCATATATACTTCAGGATCCAGGTTCATGAGGGGCAGTGCCTTGGCTAGGTAGAGAGAAAAATAAAATAAAATGAAACAAAAGCCAATCACATCGGCAAGAAAGAGATTTGTTGTTCTTTTGCCGACAACAGAGAACTAGTGAGGAATTTAAAAGAGAGGAACAAAGTATTGTACGTTAGTGAAAGAAAGACAGGCTGTGAGTTAGACAGCGAGGCAGTGTCCAGGAAAATGGTTTGGGGTCACCACATGGATGTGTAGAGACAGGATGTGAGGATGCGGGAAATGGGGGAATGGAGGGAGGAGGGAGAGACAGAGATGGTTTCTACCTGTGCGAAAAGTTGACAAAGCGGTGGAGCTGGATGGTAAAGTCAGACACAGTGCAGTCCCGATGATAAGTCAGACAGGTGCTTATCCGGTGCCTTTTCCATTTATCTTATCTGAAAAATGTCTGCTACACCTAACTTGCACCTCTTAGGCTTGCAGTAGGGATTAACTGGGGTAATCTATTCATTTTTAAGATTGTTGAGTAATTAGATGAGGTGATATCTGAGATCTTACCTCAGTGTGTTGGTACCAAGGGACACTATCATGACAGAATACACTGTGGTTGCTTCAACAAATCCTACCACTGATTTGGATTTAAAGGCTGGAAGGATCTGGGCCTTCTGACCTCACTTACTCTAGTCTACATGTAATTTCTTGCCTTTAGTAGAAGACAGATTTACTGGCTGTGTCCTTTTAGAAAAATTTTTCAGGTAGAAGAATTAGCTTATAATCTTCAAGATAATGTTCTTAATAAAATGTTAGGGGTGAGCATCTTTCCAATCTTATTGAGTCTAAAGCTCTGATTGAAATATCAATATACAAATACCCAAATCACTATGAATGTAACATTTATATAATTCCTGATTGTGATTGCTTCGTTTTTCTTCCTGCTGTATGTAGTTTATTTTATTCATGTGCAATAATATAAATATATATGTTAAAAAGAAGTATAATAATAAAAAAAAAAAGAAAAATTTTAGTTGTGAAGGAAAATATTGTCAGCTTGACACCGTAAAGAATGTCTTAGAAGTCTCTAAGGGATTATCTCTATTAGGTGAGTGGAGATGGGAAGGCTCATCCCCAATGTGGGTGGCACCATGCCCTGGGCTTGGGTTCTAGACTGCATAAGGAGCAGAAAACACACTGAGCCTAAGAAACCATCACTGTCTTCTCACAGACTGGATGCAGTGTGGTGTCCGCTTCAAGCTCCGGTTGTCTTCCTTCGGGGCCAGGATAGACAGTCCCCTGGAACTGTGAGCCAAAATAAGGCCATCGTTCTTTAAGTGCCTTTGTCGGGGTGTCTTGTCACAGTGGGAGGACAAATAACTGATCATTGTGTTTCCAGGTATTTCAGGCATAATGACAGTAAGCCATTAATTCAAGCTCTTATTTACTGCCCACACACTAACTTACACCATGTCTCTTGACATTAGTCAAAATATCCTCTAGCAGCTTTGCTGATAAACAATGTTTTCCAGCTCAAATGGCACAGTTATTACAATCTAACATGAAGGTAGGCTGCAGCTAGGGGAAGCAGGGTCTGGCTCAGGCCCCTGGGAATTCTGCGGAATTCTATCTCCAGTGCGTCACTGGTGATAGATATTCAAAATATCTCCAACCCATTGTCAAACCATTTCAGGCAATAAAATAATTTTCATGGTGCTACACTTGAATTTCACTTTTCAGATATAAACACAAAAAAAGGGATGGCTTTTTTTTTTTTTTTTCAAAGAGAAAGAGATAATTCTGCTAAGAGTGGCACATTAGTCCCCTGGTTATTGATACTTGAAAAAAATGCCAGGAGGGCGCTCCGAGTTTTATAGATGCAAACCTTCTTAATATGCTCTAACAAAAACTTCCCAGGGTTATAAAGTTTCTGGGCATAATAAATTCAATTTTGGCCCCATTTGCCTGTCTATTTTTATTGTTTTATTTATTCATAACCTGACATTCAAAAATAATTCAAGATGTTTTATAAACATGCATATCTTGGAGCAGAATAAAAACATGAGGGATGTTGACAAAGAAGTTTGAAATAACAGAGGGAAGTGTCAGAAGCAAGACAGGGGCAGCTGATGGGTGAGGAGTCACAAAAAAGTCGCCCCCTCCCTTGTTCAAGGTGTCACACATTTGAATCTAAGATTTGCTCAGAGAAAACATTCCTTTTGTCTTTGTGGTGTGTGTGTGTGTGTGTGTGTGTGTGTGTGTGTGTGTGTGTTCATCTATGCAAATGTACTAATGACTAGAGCATCTGCATATTTGTTCCTGAGCAAGTGGAGACCAAAGGATAATCCTGGCTTTGTTTCTTGGATCCGGTTCTGGCTGCTCTTGTCTTTGTTTTAGTTTGGGACAGGCTGTCCTACTTTCCCAGGACTTGACAAGTCATCTTGGTTGGCTGTCCAGTGATCTCCAGGAATCAGCCTATCTCTCTCTGACTACTTCCTGCCTCCTCAATGCAGAGATTACAAGGGTATTAGCATATGCAGCTTTTTTTTTTTTTTTTTTTTTTTTTAAGAAACATGGGTACAGAAGACCTAATTAAAGTCCTTGAGTTTGCAAAGTGAGTTCTTAGCTGGTCCAGCCTATTGCCTGTTTTAAGATGATAAGTATATATTCTTCTATCAGTCACTATGGAATAACTCTGTGCACCTCTGTCTACACTATCCATATGTTCAACTCAGGAAGTTGCACACCTCTGAATCTTCTGGTTTTCTTGAGTACAAGCCACTGGCATCATATTGGCCACCACATTGGCCCTAAGTAACTTTAAACTATTCCTCTCCCAGTCAGGGCCTGGAACTTTGTCAGGACACAAGTGACACACCTGCTGCCAATCGTTGCATATGTTACTGTAATGAATACCTTCTCCAAACAGAAATGGCGAGGAGATCTTCAAATAAAGACAATTTGCTAGGAAAACCTGTGTAAAGAATAACACAAGCACAGGGAACAGAAAAGGGAAAAAGTTAAACCCCAAGACACTTAATAACAACTTTCATAACTTACATTCATAATAAGTTAAAGAACCCCTAAGTAATTTAGGGCCAATGGATAGGTATGTTTCTATCCTTCACAATTTCTGCAGAAGTTCTTTTTCTTAAAGTCTTTTTAAAAGTCTGATGGAAGGAGATGTTCATGACTTTGTTCCTATCATTTGATTACTGTAATGTAACAGCTTTGTTCAAACAAAGGCAATGGGTGGCTCTCTTCCAAGACCAACAGATTCAAGGTCATTGTAATTTCCAGATACATCTGTTTTCCTGCAACTTTGTGGTTTCATGTTTCCTTTACAGATGTTTGGATACCCATTCCTGTCTAAAGCTGGAAAATTTCCTGCTACAATTTCATTGAAAACTGACTTCACCTTAGATGTTTCTTCTGGCAAGCATAATCTTCAATCCAGTCTCCTCCATAGATCCCAGAGTTTTTGGAAGTTTGGGGCCAATTTGTTATTTTGTTTTCTTTATCTATGTCGATGTGTACTGTGTCCAGCTTGTCATCCATCACTGACAAGCTGCTTCCTGCGTGGTCATCTCTGCCGAGGACACTTCCTATTGTGTGTTTCTTTTGGATTCACAGACTCATTTCCAGCCTTCCAGTTTGCTTCTTTACAGAGTCTCAAATTCTTTGCTGAATTTGTCCTCTATGTTTTAGGCTTTTGCTTCAAATTGCTGTTTCGTTCAGTTTTTCTGACTTCCTTGTCTGGATGCTGAATTGATCTCCATACTTCATCAATCCCTTTGAGGGTTCTGTCGGTTTACCTTTTAAAATCAGGACTCTGAACTATTTCTCTTTTAGTTCAGCCTTAACTTTGGTTTTCAGTATCGAGGTTTTATGATCTTGGGGTGACAATGGCTTTTCTCCCATCTTACTCTGTGTTTCATTGTTGTGTTTTATACACTCCTTGGGATAGAAGTGCCTTTGGCATTTACTTTTTTTCCCCTTTTCTGTACTCTGTATGTTTATATCACCTTCACACTAGTTTCCCAACTGAATTGTCTTTATTTGAAGACCTATTGTCCATTTCTATTTGGAGAAAGTATCCATTGTTGTAACATATGCTATGATTGACAGGAGGTATGTCATTTGTGTCCAGACAAAGTTCAGGGCACTGACCAGGAAACACATAGTTTAAAATTATTTAGGGCTAAAGGTCTCTATGGCTATGTAGTAAAATCAGGAGAAAGTGAGAGAGGAAGAGAAGGAAAGTGTAGAGGTTATAACTATAAAATAATTATAATAATAAAATAAAAATAGTATACAGTAGGTGCAGAGAAGGGAGGGACAATCATAAAAACCCATATCAGAGCAGCATGAGCTCAAACAAAATAATTAAGCAAGTGAATGAAAGTGAAAATAAATACAAAGTATAAACGAGAGGAAATAGTATGACCTCAGTCAGCTAGTTTGGTTGAATATGGTGTCTTCCCCCTTTCCCTGTCTTTTGTAGCAGTCACTCTGGAGATGCTGCAGTTGTAATTCAAACAAGTCCTCCATATGTGTGTTCCTCCCACTGGTGGGGGGGAGTTTTCGTGGAGGCTTCTGGCTTTTGCTGGGATGCCCCGCCCCCATCTGACACACCCCCAAAGCCACTTGATTCCTCACCTGTATTCTGCAGGCAATTCTTTCTACTGGAGGTTCTCTGTGCCTGAGGAGCTTCAGGGCTCTGAAAGTCTGCATATGTTCCTTTTCTTCTTCCTGTTGTGCCAGGCGTGCCTCTGAATCTGGAGGGCAGGTGCTGTGACTTCCGTGTTTTGTGCCTCTGCATGCATAGCCTGGAGGTGCATGGATGGTCACAGGGAAGGGGGTAGCTTATTAAGAAGGGCACAGAGGAGCTTGGAGGTGTGCTATTGTTTGCTCATGGCCTGACCAAGAAGGTATATGGGAACAAGACAGTCTGTGGTGCTCTTTTGTGGATCATTAGCATAGTCCCACCCCCTCCCTCCCGAAGGGTTTTCTAGGCAAGCTCCATTGGTTGAATGAAGCCCCAGGGTGGACTGAGGGCCGCTTGTGTTTCTAATAAGATCATCTCTGAAATTTCTCTCTTTGGCTATTGTATCTTCTGCCTCACTGTGCAGCCAGTCACTGGGGCATGGCCCAGGGTCAGGCTGCTCACTCGGGGGTGCCTGTGGACAAACACATGTTTTTCTTTCTGTAAATCAGCTCATCAGAGCTGAGGAGACTGGGCTTTCCGAGCCTCTTAGAACTGAGAGTCCTGTGTGAAAGGTGTGGATTCTTGAAAGACGTGGGACTTACACAAGAGTTACATTTTCTGACCCGTCTCTCTGTCCTATTCTATCTACTTCTTACCAGTACCACAGCGTGTTGATTATTTAGCCCTACACTGTCTTGAAGTTGGTTTAATGCCAATTCTCCAATGTTGATGTTTGTTTTGTTTTGTTTTTGTTTGTTTGTTTGTTTGTTTTCCGGTATTGGCTTAATATTGGGTTTTGTTTTTTTTTTTTTTTTCCAAAAAAGTTTTTTGTAGTCTTTGATAATTTCACACATGTATGTAGAGAATTTTGGTCATTTTTTCCCCCTACCATTCCTCTTCCTAACAAATCACCTCCCTACTTTGATACCTTTTTATGTGTGTTCTACCCACTGAGTTTCCTTAGCGTCCATCCGTCGCCTGTGTGACCATGAGTTGGGGCTGTTCATTTAAAAGGTGGGAGCTTAGCAGCCATGAGTAATTGCAGCTGCAGGGAGCTCATGGGATTTCTAATATGAATTTTTAAAATTATTTTTAAAATATTTGTCTTATTTTTGAGATTAAAATATAATTACACCATTCCCACTCCCTTTTCTCATATTTTTTAAAAATAAAATTTTCTCTTCCATATAACATTTAGAATCACATTCTTTATATTCAAACTATAGCTTAGTAGTATTTTGATTGATATTTCCATAAATCTTTTAGAAAAAGTTAGAAAGGTCTGCCCATGGAGAGTCACATATTTTCACAGTCTGGACATTAGATTTATCCATTGAGTATGGAACATAGAGGTTATTTTCAGAAAGTAAAATCATACAATCTAGCTGGTTATGGTAGGTCATGCCTGTAGTGCCAGCACTGGGGCAGCTGGGGCAGGAAGATTATAAATTCTAGTACAGCCTGGCTGCATAGAGAGAAATTGTTGGAAAAAAAATCAACCAGAAAGACAACCAAAACAAGACAAAAAAGAATATGTATTCTAGATTGCAGCCAATGTAGTCTATTTTGTGTTTGTGACTTCCATTTTTTCAAGACCCAAGAATGTGTGGTGGGATTTGTGGCCATGGCAGAGTGATCACAAGAGGGTTGGAGCCATCACCATGAGTTCCGCAAAGAGCCAGACAATGTAGCTGTAGTCATGTCTTCCAGTAGGAAGCCCAAGGACACCCTGTCAGCTAGAGGATGGACAGTGGAACGGATGGGGCTCGGAAACTCATAGACCTTCATTTGTATTCTCCCCAAGACATCATGAAAATGCCACATCAAGCATATAACCCCAAAAGGTGATGATCCTGCCATCTCCCTGGCCTTTGTTGAGATGACTTTAACAAGTTGTCAACTCATTTAACTTTCACGCTTTTGACGACAAAAAAATCAACCACCAGGGTGCCGCGTGCTAGCATCCTGTGTGTCCTCAGTGAGGTGAGCTGCTTCCCCTCATTGCACACCAGGACCCGGAGTCCTTAGATGAAGGTCACTGAAGCCTTCCCATCAAAACAAGGGCTCATTTTGACTTCATTTACATCCTCATCATTCAAGATACAGCTTTGTCAGAAATTGATATTTGACACCATTCTCTCCCCTAAAATGGGTGTGTGTGAACATATGGTGTAGGAATCAATGGGTGGGATTTATGTAAAACTCACCCGATCCTCCGAGTCAAATGCCTTTTAACATTTTTGTTTGTGTTCTCACCAAAGTATTTTTGAAATCATATTGAATCTGTCCAACACTCGAGATTTAGCTTCTAAATGCTTTAGTAAATCATAAGTAAAATGATTTGAACTTATGATCTCAGTTGCTTTACAATATTAGCTTTCAAAAGCAAAGTGGGCGTACTTTAAATTATCAAGAGACCCCGAATCAAGGAAAAAAAATTCTGAAAATAAAACAGTAATGGTTACAAGGTACAAAACATATGAAGTCATCTTAATTTTGACTTCACATTTGATTTAAAAGTTGCTGCTATATGTGTGCACATTTGTGTGCTTGGATGTGTGTGTTCACATGTGTATGTATGCATGTGTGGAGGTCAGAAAGCAAACAACCTTGGGCTGTTGCTCAGCAGGTTGCAATTGCCTTGACTTTTAGGAAAAATGGAGGCATGCAGTCATTGCCCTATGATGAGATCCCACCAATAGGAAGCGTACCACTCAGGAAACTGTCCTGTCAAACACCAAGGACTTCTTCAGGGCCATGATTTAGAAGCAGGGCCAAGATGGATTATCTACCTAACCATAGTTTGACCAAGACTGCTCAATTCTGCCTACCTTTTATGCCCTTTCCAATTCTGCTTCTAAACCTATGGGCAATGTCAACACCCACAAACAAGCTTAAAATACTTTCATTTTCCCCAAATGGCTATTTTTATTAAATTCCTTTCCTGTCCTTTATTTCCACAAAAAAGTTTTTATTTGCTTTTTGTTGTTGTATGTTTTTGTTTTAATTTTGTCATCACAATGCATAGATGTCATTATGTGTTCTCAGGCTAACCTTGAACTCATGGCAATCCTCCTGACTCAGCTACCAAGTGCTAGGATTACTAATGTGAGGCATCATATGTGGTCTCAAAATGACTTCTGTGTGTGTGTGTGTGTGTGTGTGTGTGTGTGTGTGTGTGTGTGTGTGTTTTATATGTATGTGTGTTTATTCATGTGGGTACATGTGTATGCAGGTGTGTGCACATTAGTGTACACCTCATAGAGAAGGCAGAGTCAGCCCCAATTGTCATTTGTCATTCTTCAGGAGCAGTCCACCTTGCTTTTTGAGACAGGATTGCCAATGGCCTGGGATTCCCTATGTATGCTAAGTTGGCTAGCCAGTAGATCTAGGGCTCTACTGTCTCTGTCTTCCTAGTATGAACATTACAAGGACACTCTTTTTATGGAGGTTATAGGACTTGAACTCAGGTCCTCATGCTTATATGGCAAGCATGCTACTGTCTATCTCCAACACTCCCAATCCTTTATCACTGTGTGTGTGTGTGTGTGTGTGTGTGTGTGTGTGTGTGTATTGAGTGCATGGATGTGACATATTGAAATTCCTGGAAAGTGAACCTCTCTGGCCTAGGATTCCTATCTATAATCCAGAATGCCTTCATGCTTATAAAAAAGAAATTTCATTGTTATGGGTGAGGAGTGCAGCATTCTACAGGATGGACAGGAGGCAGGCTAGCATCCTGTCCTTTGGTCCTTTGGCAGCATCTCCCCATCTCCTCTCTCCATATATCTTAGAAACTTGTCAGGTGGCCGGCTCCTGCCAGCCCTTCCTTCCTACCCACTTTCTAGAAGACTTTAAACTTTTTTGAAAATTCCTCTGTTATTTCTTCGGCTTCCATGAGGGCACTAGCTAGACATAGTCTCAGCCTGCTCTTGATCCGATTTCTACTTTATTCTCTGAAGAAACCCTCACGTCAAATTAAAATGCAATTATTTTCTTATCTTGATAATACCCTGTAATTTCTCTAATGTGGTTTCAGAGGCATGATAAAAGCAAATGGGTCTCTCATCTCCAACAGCAGCTGTAAACCAGAGGGACCAGAGTTGCATATGTCAAAGATTTGACACGGATGCATATTAGGCCATCTTCAACTCCACCAGGAAACATCAGCCTTCCTCAAAGAGGTCCTGGGGACCAGCCATTTCAATTAAGTTGTTTGTATTACCAAGCCTATTCCATGAGCTCAGGCCTAGCTGCCCCATGTGACAGCATAATGGGCAGGGTTAAATGACAAAGATAAGTCATCCTGTCTAGTCACCGTGTTTGTCAACACACATAGGCATTCTTCAGCACTCTACATATGCGTTCCTTTGAGACTCAACCCCAATGCCACCAGCTGTGGGATGGCATGTTCACTCCCTGCTTTGCTGGACATCGGTGCTTTGGTGTGTTCTCAAACTGTAACCCAAGCCTGCAGGTCAGACCCTCTTGGATTATACTTACTGCTTGACCTTGTACAGACTCTGAACTCTTAGAGATTAGAGGATACTCTCACGTTTGTCCTTCAAAGGAAGTGGTTGGCAATGGTCTGTCACATAGCATATACTGGAATTAATAAATACACATATCTGCATGCCTAGGAATTTGCACATAAAGCCAACTATACAGAAAATAATGCATGCACTTGTACATAATACATTTTCACTCTGGTGTTGATGATCCAGGGTCTCAGGTAGCCTCTGCTGGCCTAGAACTCACTATGTAGCTGAGAAAGATCCTGATCCTTGACCCCCTTGCCTGTTCAGTCCATGTTTTCAGCAGTGTTTCTCCTCAGTACTCATTTAAGGATGCACACACTGAAGTTACCCGGGCTTGCTTATCCTGAAAACCATACGGATTTATTACAAATTGCAGAGTTGAGCTATCTCACTATACAGCTCTATAGAAGCTTCACAGATGCCCGTATATTTACATCTGTGCACACAGTGTCTGCAACTATGTGGAGTGATTAGAACCACAAGGGTACGGAACAAATCCCACTGCTTTATTAGGGGAGGGATGGGATACTGATGCGCTAATGAAGTGCATGTGATTTGGCTGCCTTGGCATTTTATCTTGTTTCCCATGAGTTCTTCTCAAGGTCATGGATTTTTCCAGAGGGGAAAGCAAACGCGGTATTCTTGGAGAACTCAGGACCTTTAAATGCACCACAGGCAGCGTGCATGATGGATTTAATGTGGTTTAGTCCACAGTCCATCCGTTTTCGTTACATTTTTGAGTGGGAACAGAGGGTCTTAATAAAGCGGGTGAAATGGAAATCCTTATGGTATTTGGTTGCTGATCTCCAAACGCTACAACTTTCTTCTATTGAAGTAAGCACTGGGAACAGCTGAGAGGAACAGGGTTCATGTGCAGGAGCGCAGCCGCTCCCGGAATGGCGATGAAGCCATGGTGCCCTCATGTCCTTCATTGGAGAATCTGCATTTCTCTTCTGAGACAAGATCTCACAACCCTCTAACTTGTTTCTCTGGCTGGCCTGTAACTTGTTATATAGACCAAGATGGCCTTATGCTCACAGCTACCTGCCTCTGGCTCCCTCCTGGGTGCTGGCATTGGAGGCTTGTGATACCACACCAACCCTTGAGACTACAGGTTCTAAACAAATTACTCAGAACTATCTGTGTTCAGTTTAAGTAACTACGTGGACTGTAATTTTTGACTGTTACAGAAATGTGCCTCAGAGAGACTGAGATCCCACAGGGGCCTGACAGAAGACTCATGTCTCCCTTCCTCCATGCCTCAAATAGGGAGACTGTCAGTGTTCGAACCAACCATCCAGCTGTAAGCAAAATTGCGCCTTCTGACTGAAGATGAGATAACTAGTAATCTTGCAAAATCTTCCAAAAGTCTTTGATGAAAATGACTTGAAAATGAAATTGTATTGGCCCTTTAACAATATACCTGCCGAGGCTAAAACCCTAGGAAGCATTTGTATTTCAATGATATTGTCATGTACTGAGAGGTATAGAAATCACAACAGCTTATATTAAAGGAAACAGTTCCTTGGAAATGAGGCAGCCCATCACCAACCCCTGCTTCATGCACTTCTTTCTTGTGGGTCTTAGGGCTACAAGAGCCTGGGGAAGAATTTGAAGACGAACCCTTCCCTGTACTGGATAGAATGTATGTCTTGGGGGGGGTCTTAGTTCTTAGGTATTGGGGTTCTCTCTTCAACTCACCAATGGTACTTAGTGACCAGTATCTTTTCATTCCCTTCTGACTACATCTGTCCTTCCTGCTCATCTGCACTGCACCCAGCAGTGAAAAGACACATGCAGCTCCCGCCGCCACTGCTGGATTCTGTCTCATTTCACTGAGGTGACAGATAGCTTACAGGAGGATGAACCACAGCACCATCCTGGCTACAGAGGGCCAGTGACCATGCTTCCCAAGAGTGCCAGTGTTCCTTTCGTTCCTGTACCATTGACATTTTTCTAATGACAAAGTCCTGAGAGTCTTTATGGAACTTGTTTGACATATAGATCTCAGAAGATTAAATTACTTCAAAATCCTATTACCCTAGACAAGTGTGTCATAGAAAATTTCTTTTCAGGGTAGGAGGCCAGTGTGGCCCCTGTTTTAGTCAACCAGATAAACAACTGGCAAAGCCACACTGAATTGTGGAGTTATTATGTCCTAATTAGAGAGTGTTTAGGTAAATGCATCTATGTGAGTTCACTCCAATCCAATGACCTGATTTGACACAACACCCTTCTATCATATCTCGTGCATATAATCCACAGTTTTGAAACCAGCACAAATCTTTTATTTTTTCCCCCTGTGTCCCAACTCTCTCTTTCTTTAGTGGACTTCGTGTTTCTTTTCCCCAGGGCTTCTAAGAATCTACTTCTAATGAGTCCCCCAGACAGTGATGCTCAGGAGAGTTCACCAGGAGAGAAGCTGACACCTCATTTCAAAGTAGTTGTTCCTATGAGGTTATCAGAAGGTCTTCAAACAACAGAAGACTATTGCCAGGACAGGGTGATGGGGTCTAGGGGATATTTTACGGTTCCAAATCTCAAATGGCAAAATAACGCCAGAATGGAGGCCTTATGAACCTGGGCTGACCATGTCTTTCAATACGTGTATGAACAGTGCTCCAGTTTTCAGAAGCTTCCACACTTTATAGGACGCCATGACTTTGACTATCCCCCCCTAAAAAAAACTCTGTAGCCTTTATATTTTGCCTTAAGCTTATTCCTTTTATAAGATCTTTGGTAAAAACAGATGTAGAAGCCAAGTTACTTCTGTCGTTATCTTAAACCAATTGAAAATAAAGGACATGCATAGTGCCCTATGCTTCCGTATGTCCTTTTAATCCCCAGCACTGTTAACAGTTATGCAATTGTGTGTCAAAAATTGTTCCGGAATCCTTTGTTTCCCAGCTGAATTTGGTCTCCATCTTTGCAGCATCTGACCAGGTTCCCTCTTTGAGTGTCTTCTTCTTGGTACCAAATGATATTTTAGTCTAGATGATGACAGATGCAGGAAGAGTTTGAGGAGCTTCAGTAAGAGGGGGGTTTACAATGAGGGATACATCTGAGGCACACTGGGTCCCCTAGATGATAAAGCTAAACAGAAAGTACTGGCATTTAAACCCATAACATCCATGGAGGACAGAAGCAAAAGAACAAAGGGGGGTCATCCAACAGCAAGACATAGAAAGAAAAGCCCCCTTTGCTATCCACAAAGCCTGTTTCCCACTTGCTGTGGTCATTGGGTGTCTCTTCAAGGTCTGCCTCCTGTAGCACTCAACAACAGCTTTCCTCACTGCAAGGTAGCCATTCTGCTGTTGGAACTTCCCGAGTAAAGGCTGGGTATCGTTCACGCCATTCCCTGCATTTCATTAATTTCAAAATGCTCTCTCATCTTTCTCGTAGTCTAGGATGATCTGTGCTGCTTGCCAGTGTCTTGGGGGAACAGAATGGTTGTGTATTAATGATCTATACAATTATTTTTTAAAGAGTTATTGTATTTGCGTGTGTTTGTGTGTGTGTGTGTATGTGTGTGTGTGCATGAACATGTGTGAGCACACACATATTAGTGACCTGGGAGACCAGGAGAAGGCATTGAATGCCTTGGAGCTGTGGTGAGCTACCTGATGTGGGTGCTGGGAATTGAACCCAAGTGCTCTGAAAGAGCAGCCAGCACTCTTAACCACTGAGCCATCACTCTAGGACCTTATCCATTTCCTTTCTGATGGTGTGTGTGGACTGTGGGTAGAACTGTTTACATAGGATTTTCAGCTGTCATCCCAAGGCATATGGACACTCTTTTTTGTTTGTTTGTTTGGTCTTGTTTTGTTGTTTTGGGGGTGATTACTCCCTCCAACTACATTGTGAACTGAGAGATTTATGACACTACATATGCTCCAGTGTTAGACTGTCACAGGACCTTTTTCAGACTTTGCAAATCTAGATTAAAATAGCACATCCCTAGTTTGACTTTTGATTTTTTTTTTTCCAGGGAAAGACTCAAAGTAAATAATTCTGCTGACCCTCCTGATGAAAGCTCACATGTCAGCTTTGCCTTTCTTTTCCCCCAGCACTTGACATTGCGTGACTGATTGTCCCTTGCCTTAATCTAGCTTCCTCTTGCATCTACCACAGTCTGGTAAAAGTCACTGGGGTACATGTCAAAGACAATCCCTGCTCTCCATATAACTGTGGCGAATGTCCTGTCCATTGGGTAGATCAGAGTAGGGGTTCGATGTTTAGTATTGTATCATCCTTGGTTATCATGATGTTCTTCTTGTAGGTTTCTAGGACCCTCTGGGTCCTTCTATTTCCCCATTTCCTATATTTCTCTTCCCTGGATTATGTGGAGAGCAGAGACTGACTTTGACATGAACTCTGGTGCTCCATATTTGACCACCTCCCCTTGGTGGGGAGGCCTGGTGGCACTCAAAGAAAGAATAAGCAGGCTACCAAAACGAGACTTGATAGCCTATGACCATATAGTCGGGAGGAGGTCCCCCTCGGTCATAGACCTAGAGGAGGGGAATAGGATGAAAGCGGGAGGGAGGGAGGGAGGAATGGGAGGATACAAGTGATGGGATAACAATTGAGTTGTAATCTGAATAAAGTAATATAATTTTTAAAAAGTCACTGGGGTTGTAGGCAGTGACAGGGGCTATTAGCTACCTTGCTCAGGACTGTTTCCAGTGCACACTGCCACAGCTATTCTCACAACAGTAAGCTGTAGGGACGTGATGGTCACAAGTAAGAAGCTGAGGTAGAGAGAAGGGAAGCACATTTTCCTCATCCCATGTTACACCTCTAATAAGTATTAGTATTTCTTTTTTTTTTTCTATTCATGTTAATGGATAGCTTTTATTTTTCTTTTCCTTTTTAAAATTTATTTAGATTACATCTCAATTGTTATTGCCTCACTTGTATCCTCTTATTCCTCGCTCCCTCCCTTTTTCACCCTATTCGCCTCCCATAGGTCTGTGACACGTGGGATCTCCTCCCCCAAGATATGAACATAGCCTATCAAGTCTCATCGTGGATGCCTGCTTATCCTTTCTTTGAGTGTCACCAGGCCTCCCCACCAAGGGAAAGTGGTCAAATATGGGACACTAGAGTTCATGTCAGAGTCAGTCCCAGCTCTCCACTCAACTGTGGAGAATGTCCTGTCCACTGGCTAGATCAGAATAGGGGTTCAATGTTTACTGTATGTATTGTCCTTGGTTGGTGCAGTAGGTTGAGCAGATCCCCCTGGGTCCAGATCCGCCCATCATGATGTTCTTCTTGTGGGTTTCTAGGACCCTGTGGATACTTCTATTTCCTCATTCTCCCTTATTTCCCTCACCTAGAGTCCCAATAGGCAGTCTCTGCATCTATCCCTATCTCCTGGTAAGTGAAGTATTAGTATTTCAAATAAAGTCCCTTTCTTGCAGAGTGAGACCGCCAACCTTTAATACATATTCCAGTACAGATTTGACAAAGAGTCACATGCAAGGCTTTCATGCTTGCCTTAAATAAGAAATGTATAGACTGGATAAAAAATTTTGCTAAGAGAATATACAATAATAGGTGTTCATGTGTGAGAAGGCTAACTAGTCTTGCAAGAAATGACTTAAATACACATCAACTTAAATTTCCCCTTATTAAAATGACTCAGCTATTTCAGGTATAGAGGAACTAAGGATTCTGTGACGCTTATTTTTAGTTAGCTGCTGCTACAGATATTACTTGGAATTAAAAAAAAACAAAATTTCTAACATGCATCTCATTCATTCTAATTACTGGCATGTTCCTATGTGAGTGAGTTTTATACTTAAATGGAGATATAAATAAATACATATTTACAATGCTAACTTCTCCTGGGGGCAAATATCAAGTATTACCCAGGTCTCTTGCTGCCTTAGATACATAAGATAGCATGTAGCACTTTTCTCAATGTAAACACCAAGAAACGATGTCTCTCAGTCAATTAACTATTGTGAATTCCATTTTTCATCTGGGGAGGAGGAAGATTAGGATATATCATGTCTTCTGGGGGAAAGTTCTCGCTGTTAGATGACTAAATAACCTTTAATATTCTGGCATTTCCGTCTAGCTGGTTATGATGCCTTATGATCTAATTAGCATTTGGTATTTGGTATCTCCAGTGACTAACAAGACCATCCAAATTAAAGCACTTCAGATTCTAATGTCGTGTTGGAAAGTTCTATTAAAATGGGAGGGAAACACTGTCTGCCTCCACTCCTCACATTTTACCTTTGGGTTTATGGTGAATGTTTAATCCTCCGATGAGAACTTAATGACCTCAGAATGTCACCTGCTGCAGTCTCGCAAGCTCCCTTCTGAGCTGCACTGGTGTGAAGGATCTGAAAAATTCAATTCCAGTTGTTGAGAAAAAAGTTCAAAACCTGCATATAAAAATCCCAACAGCCTATCTTTATATATATATATATTCTAAAAGTTCTTACAAAGAAATATACAAACCTCTAATTCCTGTGGCCTTTTTAAACTGTAAATATTTGTAGCTGTAAAGATGGCTCAGCGGTTAAGAGCTGCTGCTGCTCTTCCAGAAGACCCAGGTTTGGTTCCTAGCACCCATATGCTGTGCATAATTGTCTGTAACTCGAATTCCAGGGGCTGTACATGCATGTTGTGCAAATATATGCAAGCAAAACATGTGTATACATAAAATACATTTAAGAAAGCCTGTAAGTCTTTGAGATTAAAATTTTATACTATTTATCTATGAGGATTATGATAATTTTACATACACAGACACATACATAGGCACACAGATGCACGCACATACTCACATACACAGATACACACCCACTCACATGCACTTCTTATGAAATGTAGAATAAAGGTGTTACACTGCTGAAATTTTACATTAACCAAACCTTCAGCATTTTTCTTAAGTAAAAACTATGAAAGAAATTATTCAAAACCTGGCTATAATAGAGCATTTCAAGTAAAGAAAAAAGTACACCTCTTAATGTTATATGTCACACTCAGTTACCCTGCATCCTTTGTATATATATATTACACACACTCATACACACACACACACACACACACACACACACACACACACACTGTGCACAGACAGCAATCATTAAGCAAGCTGAAAATTTCATTTTGATAAAATTCAATTTAGCCCACAATTTTGCCCTAGTATAGTCCTCTTCCTCTGAGCCCCAGTTTTCTCCTTCTGAAAGGAATATCTACACCCTTAAATGTGTACTCTGTTCAAAACCACAAGTATCTGATCTGTATGGTCATCAGAACAAGTGTGGTTGGTGCCAAGGACAAGGAAGCAGGAAGAAGATGATAAAGTTCCTGCTGCCCACAGGGATTATGGTCTTTACTAGGACAAAATTCAGGGGAAACTGGCAACCCACACCAACTGACATGGGAGAACTCCCTGAGACAGAGTTCCCGCAGAACGAATGGTTTCTCCCTAGCTGCCTTAGCTGAGGAATCACGGGCATTGTGGCAGAGTGGTGGTAATTGAAAATTCAGAAGGCAGGGTTGAGGAACACTGGCTTTGAAAGTCCTTCCAGAAAAACTGAGCTGAGGTCAAGCACACAGTGCCTGAAGAATTTTCAGGTAAACCAAATGCAAGGCATTTCTGCAATTAGGCAACGTGTCATTTCAGAAACTGTGCAGCAATCAGAAATGTCACTGGACAGCATAAGTTCATTGTGAAGATCCTCTTTTTGCATAATTTCTTGTGTTCTTTTAGGAAGCTAGTCTAACAGCTGTGGCAGAGTGAAACATTGTGATCATTTAAACAGGATGCAGAAACCCCAGGAAACACATGGGGATTTAAAATATGTACAAGAAAAAAAAAAAAAAAAAAAAAAAAAAAAAAAAAAAAAAAAAAGGAAGATTAGTCCAAAATTCATCTCCTTGAGGCCCTTGCCTAAGAACCTCATAGCCTCCCAGGGAGAAAGTGATAAGAATTAATTTTCAAGGCATTATAGTGATAAATTCTGTATTTGCAATTTTGTGTGTGTTTATATTTAAATTGCCAGTATAATTATTTCACTATGCATATACCCATAAATAAGTATAATAAATGAATGACAGTTATTTATCATTATCAACATGCCTCAGTTCCTAATATCCTGTATTTTTTCAAAGATTCGCTTTATTTTTTATTATGTGTATATGTGTGCACAGTGTGTGTGAGTAAGTGCATGTGTGTGCAGATGTGTATAGCAACCAGAAATAGAGTCATGTGGGGTTGTGAGATGCTAGGCCATGCTGGGAATCGATCTCACACCCTCTGCAAGAACAGCACACATGCTGTTGCGTCTTAAAAATGAGTAGATATGATGGGCCAAGTGCTGTTGCTTGAACAAGAAATACTGCCCCACAGCGGAAGCATGGTGAGGTGAAACCTTGCTGGAGGAAGTGAGTTAGTAGGGGCGGGAATCCAAGTTTTCTAACCTGGACCTACTTCCTGTCTGCACTTTGCTTCCTGTCTGCTGAGATGGGAGCCAGCGGCAGTCCTAGCTCTCTGCTGCCATGGAGCACCTGCCCCCATGCCTCCCCTGTTGTGCTGGACAGAATCCTCTCATGCAAGCCAGAATGTTCAGTGTTTGGCCAGGTGTCTGACCATGGTAATGAGAAGAGTAATGGACACACCCTGTTGTACACTTGCTGGGCTCCAGTGTAAGCTTGTTATCTGTACATCATCCTGATAGGTTTTTATTATTTTTAGATTTAATAGAAGCAGGAATGCTATAAGAGGTATGCTATAAAAGTGACATTCATAGGTGACAGACCCGGTTTTGCTCAGTGGGAGTAAATAGCTTTCCTTGCAGCATATCCAAACAGCTATACCACCAGTCTTCCAGGCTGCAGAAACAACAAAAATATTCCCAAAAAGGCATGTGAAAGGACTAAACAAAAGCAGCCAGTAAGCTGGTAAGAAACCCATGGGAAATGAGTATAGCTGGGGGAAAAAACCCAAATGTACATTAAAGATGGAGCATTATATTGAATAAATATTTATTTATTATAAAATAATATTTAATAAATGTTAAAGCATTCAAACAAAAATCTTACTAAGAAGTAAAATTTAGATTCTAGGAGATGGGGAAGAAAAGCCAGGGAGAAACAAAGGTAATGCTATGATGGGGAAATGACATAGAGGTACCCCTTCTGCAGATCTTTCAACTTCCCTGAACAGAGCAAGGGAAACGTGCAGCCTGTGTTCTTGCAGTGGTGGATGTGAGGCACAACGGCAGGGAACACAGAACACAGGTCCGTGTTTTGTTTTGCTGTTGTATGGGGGTACAGATGCTCAGTGGGCCGATCAGTAACAAGCTGTTTCCTCTCTTCTGCTTGGTGGTGCTCAGAGAAGAAACAGGTTACTGTGGCCAGACTCCGAGTCCCATCAAAAAAGAAAACATCTTTCCTGGTCCTTTTCCTGCTGGCTTAAATGCATATGAGACCAAAGTAGCAAAGTGAGTGCGCAAATTAAGGCGACCTTGTGTTCTAAAGATCATGCAACCATGGATCAAGTATTGTAGCCTTCCCTGGGTTCTCACATCAGACAGAAACAGACTTCTACACTGTGTAGACTGTTGGCTTATAAGGCTCAGTGAGAGAAGAAGAAAAAGTAACTGAGCTAGGCATGGTGAGTAATGCCTATAATCCCAGCACTCAGGGAGACAAAGGCAGCCAGCCGGATCTCTCAGCTCCAGGCCAGCATGCTTTACAAAGTGAGTCCAGGATAGCCAACGCCAAGCGGAGTAGAAACCCTGTCTTGAAAACCCAAATCAAACCAACCAACAAAACAAACAAACAAAACCAAACAAATAAAGTCCCCAAACTGAACTCTGATGAAAGCATTTTAAGCTAGTGACATTTAGAGAACATTCACTGCGATTTAAATTAGGGAATACCCCATAAATGTTAACAGTGCCTCAAATGTAATAGTTAATAGTTCCAGATACTGTAACTTATTCTTAACATCTTCTGATGGGCCTGGGGCATATAACTCATTCAGAAGAGTGATTTCTGTGCTCTGAAGGCCTGAGTTTGAGCCCCTCTCCCAAAGCTACACACAGAAGTCAGATTTGGAGTCATGCTTTAGAAAGTTAGGACACTTGGATCTTTGGGAATCCATGATCCACTTGTCTACTTGGACAGTTCAAAGCCAAAAAGAGGCCCTGTCTCAGAAACATGAGGAATGACACTCACATTGGACCTCTGTGATCCAGACTTGAGTGCGCACACGTGCATACACACACACACACACACACACACACACACACACACACACACACACGCATGTGCATCCACATACAAATATTAAGTTTTGATTACCCCACCTATCTGGGCCTACTGTTGTCCTGGACTCAAAGCCTTTTTGCAATTGTTTCTTCCGTTGACTATGCTCATCCATGGAGCTGCACAGGTAGTAGTTGGTGATGCTGGGGGGAAAAAAAAGATGCTTAAAAGCTAATATGAATTTCTTGTGTCTCCTGTACAGCCTTCATTCCAAGTAGTAGATAGTCTACTGGCTTGGTTGTGAGCAAATGAGCCTGAGGCCTCTCCTTCACAGGCAAGCAACTGATGGAATGACATGAAGGCTGCTGTGTCACACCATAAGAACCAAGTAATTGAGTTAATGGTATCAGTCTCTCAGCCTAGCCAAGAGTGCCATGGCTTATACCTGAGGATTAAAATAAAGCAGCTTAAGGCCCAGGTAGAGCACTGATGCTACTGCAGTCTCTCCTCTCCTTTTCATCCTTCTCTCACCTCCATCTAGTCTGTTTAAGACTGGGTTTTTGCATCCCAAGCTGGCCGTCAACTCCACACACAGGCAAGGATGCCCCTGAACTCAGGAGCCTGCTAGCTCTACCACCAAAATGCTGGGATCAAAGACATGTATTACCATGCTCAGTTTCGTTGGATGCTGGGAATTGAACCTTGTATTTGTGCATGCTAAAT
Organism: Acomys russatus; assembly: GCF_903995435.1. Taxonomy (NCBI): domain Eukaryota; kingdom Metazoa; phylum Chordata; class Mammalia; order Rodentia; family Muridae; genus Acomys; species Acomys russatus. The sequence continues at coordinate 38,425,489 of NC_067168.1, read as the reverse complement.
AAGTATTCTACCAAATGAGTTGTAGCCCCAGATGCCCCCAACTTCATCTCTCAGCAGAGAGAAATGAGGATAAGTTGTCACATTTTTTACTATTAATCAGTTTCACATAATGAAGGTAGAACTTGATCTCCTCAATCAAATCTCAGTGCCCCCATGTATACTTCAGAGAAACCATACATAGTCTATAACAAAGCCAAACAATCCCCCAATACCACATCACACTTTATAGAAATGCTGAGCAGGCAGAGGCACAGCACTATGATAATTTTTCATAAGCAAGAACTCGTAAAATGGATTCAAGAAAAAAATCTCTGATACATTATTTTATTCCGCTCAGAAATTTAATTCTTCCATGGACTAATCTTTTCTTCTGCTTACAACTCTGTGATGTGAGGTTATTCAGGGTTAACCATGCAAGTCTCCAAAGCAGGTTTTCTTTTTCTTTCTTATTTTTTCATCTTCTGCAGGCAACTCATGATTCAAGTAGGGAAATGTCTGAATCTAAAATGAATATGATGGTAAGTCCTGATTGAAACAATAGGTTGTTTTATATTTTATCTTTTTTATTGTCCTCCTATTTTGTTGGGCCAAAAATAATATAAACTACCAAAACAAGAAGATGGTACACAGGTGTTGTTATTGCATTTACAGCCCACTGTGGCTTTTAAGGTGGTTGCTATGGCAACGTGATCATTTATAGACTATAATCCCATTAGGCAAAACTGGTGATAAAGTAAGCTCATTATAACAAAGCTTATATCGCTTCACTTCCGGTTGTGTCTGTTTTATGGCAAATTACAGGAGTAGAGCTATTAAATAACAAACCCATAAGAGTGCTGTACTTAGTCATAAAATATTTTTGGACAGAGGAAATGGTAATTTGGAAAACTACTGCAAATGATTCTTTTGAGTGTTAGCTAAACTTTGCAAATAAATGCAAATCCACTGTGATTTTACAAACTAAGCTTGCTCCTACAAGAACCCCTGGCATCTCACTTCCCAGTGCACACACCAATAGGCTATCTGTTCACCAAGCAGCTAAGACCAAACACAGTATCTACAGGTCTCATGGGAAGTCAGTATCAAAACTGGCTATATTAGTTACTTTTCTTATTATTATGACAAGATACATAACAAGAGCCATTTGAGAGAGGAGCTTCCATCCTGGACCCCAGCCCAGGCAATTGTGCTGCTCACACCTTTCTACATCTTCAAACTCAAACACACGTGCCAAGCAGGCAAGGCGTACTGAAGAGAAAACATGACAGACATGAGATCTAAGTTCTGGTTAAGTTTTAGCTTCTTCATCTCAGTGAGGTTTGGGCTCAAAGGCAGGTTTAGACTTTCCAAGGTTAGAGGCAAGACATTAAGGTCCTGTGTCAACTTCCCTTTTCAGGCCTTGAACAGTGCTATTCATTTCCTTCACCACACATGGTGTGTAATCCCTTAAAAGAAAATATTAGCCATGTATTACAGGATAACCACACCACAATGCACAAACCCGAAGAAGATAGTAACTAGGAGGATCCAAGGGGAGATACTTAAATCTTACTCAGAAGGGGAAATAGACTAGAAAGCAAGAATAGTTGAAGAGAGAAAATAGGGTGGGAGAGGGAGCCAGGAGAGATATGAGGGTGGAGATCCGACTTAGGGAGAGTGGGGAAAGGAGGACAGAGGGCTTGCAGAAAGAAGAGAAACTGTGGGCAGGAGCATCTCTGAGACAAGGTGGAGACCCATGACAGAGTATGTTCCTGGTAGGATATGGAGGTGGCTCCTAGTAGGAGGGGTCATACAGTCTGAAGAGGCCTCCCTCTAACTAGATAGAATTATTAGTGGAGGGAGGGAAACACCAATCCACCCACAAAAACTTTGAGCTAAAATTTACCTGCCTACAAGATGTGCAGAGATTAAGAGAGTATCCAAACAATGCCTGTCCCAACCTGAGACCCACCCCATGAGAGAAAGCCAATCCCTGACACTATTAATGACACTTTGCTATGCTTGCAGATGGGAGCTTAGTATAGTGTCCTCTGAATGGTTCCACCCAGCAGTGGGTTGAAACAATTGCTGAGGCTCATAGCCAAACATTGGGTGGAGTGCAGGGAGTCTTGTGGAAGAGTTGGGAAAAGGATAGAAGGACCTGGAGGAGTCAAGAGCTCCACAAGAAGCCCAACATAGTCAATTAACTTGAGCCTAGGGTGGGCTTGTGGAGACTGATGTACCAATCAAGGACCATGCATGGACTTGATGTCCTACACATACATAGCCAATGGGCAGGTTGGTCTTCATGTGGGTCCCCTAGATAGGGGAGAGGAAGCTATCTCCGACATGGCCCCTGTTGCCTGCTTTTCGATCACTTCCCCTTGCTAGGGCTGCTTTGCCAAGCCACAAGGGAAGAAGATGCACTCGGTTCTGAGGTGACTTGATGTGCTGGTGTGAGAGGTTCCCCTTATCTGAGGAGTAGGGAAGGGGGACGGAGGAAAAAGGAGGGAGGGAAGATGAGACTGAGGGGAAAGGAGGGAGGGGGCTATGATCAGGATGTAAAGTGAATGAATATATACATCTTAAAAAGTGTTAAAAAGATACTGTGTCAAGTGCTATTACAATGGCATGGAGTTACACTAGAAACACTCTTGAGGAAGAAGCCATAGAACCTGAATGCTAAGTTAACTGAGAGAAGAGTAACTTTAGTTTGCTGCTGATTTCTAACATCTAGTGTGTTGTTTGATTAAGATAGGTGATAAGCTCTTCTTTGGGAATATTTTTTAAAGGTTTTATTTAATTTTATGTGCATGAGTGCTTTGTTTGCATGTGTGCATGTGTATCGTGTACATGCAATGCCCATAGACTCTAGAAGAGGAGGTCTCATATTTCCTAAAACTGGAATTACATGCAGTTATGAACTACCACATGGGTGCCAGGAACTGAACCCTAGAGGTCTACGAGAGCAGTGAGTACTCTTAAGTTCTGAGTCATCTCAGCCCCCCCAAACCTTAAAATCATTTTTTTTTCATATTGGGATCAAACCTAGGCACTCAAATATACAAGGTTAGCACTCTGTCAATTAGCCACACTTCCAGTGTCACTTTCAGAATATTGGAGATCTTACATATAAATTGTTTTTGTAAATCAATGGTTTCTTTAGGGAGCAGGAGTCTCAGACTTATAGAACTAGGTACGTGAATATAAGGTCACATCTGCATTGCGCCTAGGAGAAGAAGTGCTAGCTCCATGTTTATATGCAAACATGTTTTTACCAAAGGAGAGAAGCTCAGGTCGAAGTCAGGTCTGAGAAGTGACGAATTCTGTAGGATGAGAAGTATGAAACACAACCATGCCTCACCACCAAGTAATGTGTTGAAGGGAGCAGGAAGACTTTAGAGAAGAGGTCAAGCATCTGACTAGGATGAAAACAAAACATAGGCAACTAACAACTATAAAATCAGAAGGCTATTCAAGAGAGGAACAGCACAGATGTGAGGAAGACTACTCTCCCACAAGTGATCGGAGCAGAAAGTTTTTTTCTAGTGATCAAAGTTACTGAGAAAGTATGGCTTTCCCTTCCTCAGAGACCTGTGGATTATTGTTAATGATGTTTATATATTAATAACAGCAAATAAAGTCAGAGAAAAACCACTGAAGCCCAAAGAAGAATTATAGCATAGACAATAAATACTTCATAAAAATTTTTGTTTGGTTTCTGAGACAGTGTTTCATTATGAAGCCCTGGTTGCCATAGAACTTGCAGGATAGCCCAGGCTGGTATTTAGTTCACAGATATTAGCACACGTTTGCTTTCAGATCACTAGAATTAAAGGTATGTGTCACCACAACTTGCTAAATGCTGTAAATTGAAGACAAAGCATTAGGAGAAAGTAGAGAGACTAAAGAGAGAGAGAGAGAGATCTTTAGTTTTAATCATAGAGAAGGAATTAATTACATGATCTAAAAGGTTAATAGATTAACAGTAAATGGCTAATAAATTTATTAAAATACTGAGCATGCAAGATGGTTGGGAAAAATGAAGAACAGAGGTAGAAATCAAAATACATCTTTTATCAGAGACTCAAGTCAGTCAAAAGAGCTCTTGAGCCTAAGTTAAATCCCCAAGGCCAATATGTGGGCTCACACTTTCAATTCCAGCACTGAGAGGGTTGAGGCAGGAAGATCCCTAAAGCTCACAGAATAGCCAGCCTAGTCTAATTATTGAACCAAAGATCCCAGCGAGAGACCCTGGCCCCAAAGCAATGAGTACACCTAGGTTGACCTATTGCTTTCAGATATACCCATGATCTCATGGCTGTGCGCGCGCGCGCGCACACATGCGCGCGCGCACACACACACACACACACACACACACACACACACACACATTCTTCTATCATGGAGCAAATAAGTACACTGTAAATTTGATAACCATAAGTGAGTAATAGACATAAGTTGGAATTCATCAGAAAAAATTTAAAACAGAAACTCTAAAAGTTAATTATCTCCAAGGGTGAACTAAAGACGGAGAACTTTTAATTGTAGTGCTCTTGAGGACTGCGGAACATTTTACACATGCTTACTTTTAATTAAAATATTGTTTATCGGCTCTCAGATCTAGATCATTGGAGGCAATCATATTTTTGTCTCTGCTTCCTGGTCCCATGTGGGAATATTGTCCTAATTACAGAGTATCTTATAAACTGTCTTTGTTTTGTTATGACTGTCTTGTAAGATGTGTTGACCTTCACATGAGACTGAACACTATCCAGTGAAGCTCCCTGCCCCTGCTCAGAACGCTGATAACTTGTGGTTTTGCATAGAAAACTATTTCTAAAACATTCAGCTTTGGGAGGTGTTAGGAAATCTAGCAGCAATCCTTTGAGTTCCAGATTTCAGGAAGACATCCCACATCCCATCTACCCTTGGCCCCCATCCCTCCAGAGATACAAAGCTATACTCAGGTGTGTATCTCTAACTCTTTTGCCTGCTCTTGGGACTCTTTTCCTCCCATTGGGGTTGCCTTGTCCAGGCTCTATATGCGGGCTTTTACCTGTTTTTGTTTTTGTTTTTTGGTTTTTTGTTTGTTTGTTTGTTTTCTTTTCTTTTCATTTTTCTTTTTCTTTCTTTCTTTTCTTTCTTTTTTTTGTTTTTGATGTTTTAATTTTTTTTTTTTTTTTTTAGACAGGGTTTTTCTGTGTGCCTTGGCTGTCCTGGACTTTCTAGACCAGGCTGGCCTTGAACTCACAGAGATCCGCTTGCCTCTGCCTTCCTCACTGCTGGGATTACAGGCGTGCACCACCATGCCCTGCTTCTTTTACCTTGTCTTATTGTATCTTGGTTTGTCCTGTTTGGCTGTTGTCTCTTAGAGGCCTCCTTTTCTGAAGAAAAAATGGAGGAGGAGTGAATCTGGGGGAGGATGGGCAGGCTGGGAGGAATGGAAGGAGGGGAAACTGTGCTTGGGATGTGTTTTATGAGAGACAAATCTATTTTCTATAAGAAAATCATATTCTTCCTGAGCTCAGTGTCTCCAAATGTTTTAATTTTCATTGATATGGAATTTCATAAAGCAGAATTGTTGTTCCTCTTCATTTTCCAGATACTAACAACTTATGTTCAGTGTCAAATTACTGAATTTCCAAAGTGGTTTTTAATGTATAATTTACCCCTTTTAGACACAGAATTAATTTCATATATAATTTATTTCATAATAAAACTCAATCCATTTTTTAAGTAAATGAAAATGTCCCTCGGGGCATTGTTTAGCAGCATAGGTAGTTAGATTATCGACTCATTGAATTACCAATGCTCAACAAAACAATCATCTGATATGCATACCATCAAGGATCTACTGAATATGCTATTATGCTTAATATGTTAGAAGACAGCTTGGAAGCTACCCGGGCTGTGTGTCATGACACTCACAAGCTTCAGTTACACAGTAATTTGATGAGCATAATTAGACGTCAGATGATTGGACATGATGCCTCATCACTGAGATAGTTTGTAGAAAGGAGACACCGGTTGATCAAGCACACTCCACAAAGCAAACGGGAACGAATGGAGCACGACATGAGGAAAAAAAGAGTGAGATAAGCACTGGGTATTTTTAGTAGCTGAAACAGCATAAGAACACAAAAAGCTGTCACTGGGGGAGATGAACCAGGTGGTAACAAGATTTGTCACACAAGCGTGAGGACCCGAATTTAGATTCTCAGAACCCATGCAAATAGGCAAACCTGGATCAAGCCTGTGGTCCTAGCTCTGAGGGGCGGGGCCATGGGAATTAGGAACGGAGATAGGCAGATTCAAGGGGCTTGGTGAGGAACCAGTCTAGGTAAAGGAGTAAGTTCCAGGTCGCTGAGATACCGTTTTGAGATATAAGTGGAGAGCCATCAAGAAAGACAGAAGGCACTAATCTCTGCCCTATGTACATGTGCACATACATGCATACACATATAATACAAATGTGTAAAACACACACAATCAGTAAATGTTGTTGAAACAGTCTGATGACTATTTATGTATGAGTGGAGTGGACTCCTAGCTAGATAAGTGGTGGCCCTTCCTTGACTCCACTGGCAGAAAACATGATACAAATTTTGGATCAAAGGTAGAGTTATTTTAATCCTACTGTATATTCAAGGACCTCATCAGGATATTTTTATGGACTGCATAATTCAAAATATAAACGAACTTTAGATTCAGATAGAAATACGTCTATTTTTAAAGTTGAAGTGTAATTTTGAGAGGATTGGATTTGTTCAGATTCTTAAAATACATGTTTTTGTTTTTGTTTTTTTATTGCCTAGTTGTTAGGGCTCACTCAGTTCAGTGAGTAGCAACAGACACCAGGTACAAAATCCTGGGGTGCTAGAGGAATTCAACCCAGAAAAAAGCTATGCCAAAAAGAAGTAGAGAGAGCCAATATCAGCTGTGTCTACATTTGCACCCTGAGAAGTGTCAAACTGTGATCTTAACTCAGCTCAGGTTTGCTGTGACAGCTCCCACTGTCCCTACAATAATGCCATTCCCCTGTTGTCCCATTCTCTTTGACAGATACCAGACTGCAAGGAATCACTTAGGAGGGAAGGCCATTTGTTTCATAAAACAAACATTAATTTGCAAGTGGTAGCGTTTGTTTCCTGTGTCAGTTTCCATATGGAATGCCCTAATGGACACCTAATAGACGATTGTTACCACATCAGCAAAGAGTAAGGTGTTTAAGGAGGACTAACGATTATATTACAATTAAGTAACTCCTGAAGACTCATTGGTACTGTCTTAAAATCATGCCAAGAACGTGATTATTAAAGTCATTGAAGGTGGCCCTACAGCTAAACCATTAGAGTGTCGATTGAGCAGGAGGACGCTTTCCAAACAAAGCAATATGGCGTTCCTGCAGAAACCCATGCTCCTGGTCACAGAGCATTCTCTCCCCATGAGGATTACACACCAGAGAGCATGCTGTACACCTGACATCTTGTACATGTGGCTGTGAGTACAATTCAAGGTCATGCATTTTTCTGAAGTTGAGAAGCATTCATGGATGACAGAAAAATGGTCCAGGCGTTGACTCTGCCTGCCTGGTGAAAGGGACACAAGCACAGATTCTTGCAAGATCTCGCAGAACTGATGAGGTCTAGGAGAAATTACAGGAGGTGTCCTAGAGAGCAGAGTCGGACCAAGTGTTTGAAAATAAGTAGCAGAAAGGTGCAGATTTTGGGTATGTTATTGTGAAGCATAAACAGGCCTTTGCTTCTTCTGGGGAGAGGGAGGCAGCAGGTCTGACCTACCAGAGAGAATTGTAAGAGGCGCCGCTGCATCTGAAAAGGCAAAGGGTGTCAGCAAGGATGCTGTGAGGAGCCCTGGCCTGCTGAAGGTCTCTGTCCTGTGACACTGATTACTGAGGAATGACAGTGAGAAGAGTAACTTTTAAAAATGATTTCTTTTCATTTTATGTATATGAGCGTTCGGCTGCATGTATGTGTAGCACGCATGTACAGTTTGCAATGAAGACAATGGACTTGTAGGTGGTCATGAGCTGCCATTGTGGGGGGAGGGTGCTGAGGTCAAATCTGGTCCCTCAGCAAGAGCAGCAAGTGCTCTTAACCACGGAACATCTCTCTACTCTCAGTCTTTGATGTTTACGGCCATTTTTGGATATGAATGTTTCTGTATTCTTTCAGAAATGCTTACCCACTTAATTATAAGCCATCTCTTTGGAGAAATGATATCTTCTTTCCCAGAGGCTCAAAGCATCGATTGACTTTCTGACCTAATCTGTTACCAAGAATTCACCTACATGGTTATACTTTCATGCCCTGAAACTTGAGGTTCTTTCTGGGGTTTCTAGCAGCTGTATGACAATTGTAGACTTTATAGAACATTTTTGAACCTGAGAAATCTCTCAAGCTCCAACGGAAGCTTTTTCCTAGGACCCGGAATTTTCTGTAGGTAGCATCCCTGATGATGAAGGTCCAGAATTAGGTGTGTGTGTGTGTGTGTGTGTGTGTGTGTGTGTGTGTGTGTGTGTGTGATCTGTATGTGTGTCTGAATGCACATGTAGCTGTGAATATATATAATTAGAGGCTGGAGGTCAACGTTGAGTATCGCCCCTCAGGCGTGTTTGTTTATGAGACAGGGTGCGTTACTAGCCAGGGGCCCTCCAGGCCAGCTAGAGCCGCTAGCTGGGAATGTCTAGGATCCACCTCTCGCTGCCTCCCCACTGCCAGGATTGCACGTGCGCATTGTTACCTCTAACTTTCTGACATGTGTGCTGGGGATCGAACTTAGGACCTTGTGCTTCCAGGGTGAACACGTTACTGACTGAGCCACCTCCCTTGCTTCACACTGCCATTAAGGATTGCCCTTTCCTCTTTGGTTTTATTGTTGTTTGTCTCTAGGACCCCTCTGTTTTGTTCCATCCCCCATGTTATAGACAGAAAAGCCTGTATTTTAAAATCACCACATTCCTTGAATGAAGAGACGCGGCATTTGTAGAGTGCTCACTGCTTTTAAAGAACCATCTAAGCTCTTTTATGCCAGTTCATTTAATCCCCGTGGTGACCCTGTGAGGGGAATTATGATTTTCCACATCACAGAGGAGACCCCTGAGGTATAAGGAGTTAAGAAACATCCCCAAGGTCACACAGAGACTGAAAGGAGGCACTCAAGAGCAGCCCACTCTTTGTGCCCTGAACTGCTACTTCAGGAATCAAAAGAAAACTTACTGTCACTGTCATAGTCTCAATCATGATGTCCACCTTTCGAAGAGATGCAGGAATAGCCATTAGGAGCTCTCCCTGCACTGGATCCCTCACGTCAGTGGTAGCGAACTGACATTGTAATGAGTTTATAAATCAGAAGCTCAGCATTTAAAGTCAATCAGAACACAAAGCTGCCTCTTAGATTTCCACAGGTGCCAACCAAGCATTGTTATTGAGTCTCCAGGGGTTGGCTGGAGTTAGAAGCCAATGATTAAAATGTGACTCTGTGCTGACACACTTCCTAACAAAACTCTTGGCTAATCAATGTCTGTTGTAGAGTGTGCTCTGATTCTAAATTACAGCTATGCTAAATGGGCTTCAAAATAGGTCTGAAGCCAGGTGTGGTGGCATCTGTCTGTAATCTCAGCCTTCTGGAGGCAGAGACAGGAGGATCAGGAGGTCAAGGTCATCCTTGGCTACACAAAGAGTTTAAGGCAAGCCTGGTTTACTTGTGACTCCTTCTCAAAATAAGTCTTTCATGTTTTACCAAGCACACAAGTACAGTTGGTGAGCTCACCCAGGCTTATATGGGAAAGGAGAGCCTCAACGGAGAAATTGAGGAGATCAGCCTGGGCTGTGGGTATATCTGTGTGAGATTCTCTTGATTGCTAATTAATGTAGGAGGTCACAGTTCACTACAGATGGTACCATCCCTGGAAAGATGATTCTGGTTTGTAGCTGAGTATAAGGGAGTGAGCCAGCCAGCAAATTTCTGCCTAAATTTGCCTCCATGATGCACTGTGATCCATATGATGAAATAAACCTTTTTCTCTCCTAAGTTGCTTCTGGTCATTGCATTTGTCACAGCAACAGAATGGGACTAGCTAGAAGAGACAGCAAATAAACAAATGCTGATGTATAAATGAACCAAATGCATCCAATTTCAAACACATAAAGCAGTTTTAAATGACAAAATAGTTTTCTGTAAGGTAACATAAAAATATTCACTGATGCAGACAGGCACTATTTAGTTTTATGTTTATGATAAGAAATGCTTTAAATGCTAATTAGAAAATATTTCATTTTAAAGTTTATTTGCCAGAATATAACCTCTTGCCTCACTATCATTTAGAACCTCTCTTTCTTTTTGGAGTTAATACATGATACTAAATGTAAAGAAAATTGTCTTACTTTCAACAAAGTCAATTCTGCCTAGGATTGCATATATATACGTCTTAAAATATTGGGGCCATGCCCTCCTTAAATATTTCTGGATGTTTTACAAGGCATGACTTAACATTAAATCAATCCTGTTTACTCTGAATATAAAAAAAAGAATATATACTTGTGAGCTCACACACAACAAATACTTGTGATCATAGATGCATACATGCCCCAATTTATTTGCAAGAACATTTCTGATGTATTTTCTGAGGTCACTATTTAAATGACACCATTGAGTGGACCATATATTTTATATCATAGAAACTGGATAAGTATATTTACTCAAGGTCACCCATCAAAGGCTTACCACAGGAAAACGTGAACCCCATTGCCCAGGTTTTAATCTCACAATACGTAGACATTTCTTCAATATATGTTACATAACCTCTAATTCTTTTTTGTTACAATCCTAGGAATTTCACGTTTTAGCTCAGTTATTTAAAATATATCCAGTGAGCTTGCTGCGTTGATTTTGTTTGCTCTTCGAGACAACAGACTTTCATGCAGGATTTGAAGGTTATGAGATTTGGAGCTGTTAAATCTTGGTCAGGAAGATGTGTTTTTCCTTACCAGCTATGGAAACCTCGTTTTCAAATTCAGTTTTAAAATTTGCATGTTTTATTCCACAGCCTCGCTGCTGATGATCAATACCACATAGAAATGGAAATAAATTATAATCCCGTATTCATCATATAGCGTGCACATTTTGTGTTGTCTAAACCTTGTGTTCATAAAGCAGCTCTTAAAAAAATCCATTGCCAATTAGATGTACTTTCACTTCATACTTTTCCACAGAAGACAGATGAGGGGACCCATCCCCCTTTGGCCACCAAGCAGGTAGAAAACATTGTAAAAATCTATGTTAGTCTTAATAATAAGTTCATTTTCAAACATAATTTTGTTTTTTATTATATGTATATGTGCATGTCTCTGTGTGGTATGTACTCATAAGTACAGGAGCCTTGGAGGTCAGATGAAGGAGTCAGATCCCATGGAGCTGGAGGTATAAGTGGCTATGAGTTGCCAACATGGGTGCTGGCGATCAAACTTGGTTCTTCCACAAAAGCAGTATGGGCTCTTAACAGAGTTGTCTCTTCAGCACCTTAATGTTAAATTCGTTAAAATGTAAGGACTCTCTGGTGCTCATTTTTCCTGTAAAATGGGAGTGGAGCCACCACTGAACTCTCCTTTGGTTCCTCAAGTAGAGGGACTATCTATCAGTTGCAATATCCAGTTGGACTATCCTCTTGCCAGCACCAGCTGTCTAACATCCGTGGACACCTTGAGACAACTACACACACAAAAAAAATGAAGCTGATGATCATGGCTCCTGCAGGTACAGGCCCACCAGAGTCTTGATAGTTCGGATGTGGCAATTTACTACAAGAGCCTTGCTGAACTCTTCCTGAATTGGTTCCTTTCCATCTTGGCCAGCGGGGAAACACTTCCCCTAAGGGGTGGGGGGAGGACTACTGTAAGCTATGCTGAAAGACCAGGCTGCAATTAATCCAAATATGGCTTTTCTGGGGCTATGTACAGGCAGACTGCTGCCCTCATTCAGGAAGTCAGAGAAGAGACAACCCTGTGTTGCCTCGTTTGGTTTCATACCATAGAGCTCAGCAAAAGTCTTCATCCACTGAACCATCTTGCTTAGCCCCACCTACTTTCAATAGTATGGGCTGAGCTGGTAACACAAAGAAAAAAGTGGCCATAAAGATGAGGTCAGCACCCTAAATGTAGCTAAGCTGATGGATTTGCCAGCAGGTACCAGGTCTGAATTCAGCTGGGGCTATGAATGGGGTAGCACACTGTCAATAACCCTGCCCACAAGATAATAAGTGAATGTCCCTGCTGGGGTGATCACAACAGCCCAGCCACCCAGTTCCTGAGTAGGCTACCAGGTCCCGAGCAGCCGTGGGTGTCCCCCACTCTTACAGTCAATCTCTGAGATGTCCTGTGTCATCCCAGTATCAGCTTCTAGTGGTGGAGTGGGTCAGGAATCCAGGCACATGGAGATCAAGAGGAGCAAACAGTTCAAGAGTTGAACAAGAAGAAAGCATGCAGCAGAGCATGAGATGTAATAATGGTGATAGTGACGATGATGACGACCACGGCGATGATGATGATAGTGGAGATGGTGGTGGATGAAGTGATGATGATAACAGGGGTGGTGATGATGGTGATGGGATGGCAGTGATGATGAAGATGGTAGTGGTTATGATGATGGTGGTGATGGGGTGGTGGGGATGATGATAACGATGGTAATGGGGGTGGTAGTGATTATGATAGGGGTGGTGACAGAATGGAAGAAGATGATGAGAAGGAGGGGGAGAAGGAGAAAAAGGAGGAGAATGTGAAAGGCAGGATGCTGACTAAAGAAGGGCAGAAGGTTTCTAAGGAGACAGTAGAGAACCTACCCAACCTGTTATCCAGAAGTGTTCCAGAGAGCCATTGGGTCTTCAGACCACAGCCTGAGAGCTGTAACCTTGGCTACAGCCAGTAACCAAAGTCCTAATACCCAGGACTAGTACAAGGATTATAACACCCATGGGTCTGCCTGCTGTTGCTTCTGTCTGTCTACTGCTGCCAAACAGTGGGGGAAACAAAAGCTCTTATAGTCCAAGCTTATTTAGACACGGAAAAAGCTCCCTCATCTAGCTGACTTTCGGCACATGCCTCATGGAATTTTGTCAATCTTTGGATATATATATATTTTTTTTTTCAGAAAGAACAAAGTCCTATGAAAGTATGCCATTAGGACTGTCACCTGCTATCTGTTTCCTGCTCAGACAAGCTCATAGGAGCATATATTCAGCACACTGATGATAGAAATACAATCCATATGCAATAACTCCCCAAGACTCTCACACTCATTCCCTTTCTGAACAAGTATTTCATTTTACTAATAACATTGAGGTCTTACATTATCCAGCATTGTGCAGTATTGCTCCTGAAAGATAAATGAAGTTCTTTATGCGGAAATCTGCACTGCAGAGAGGGCACCATAGCTGCGCACACACTAGAATATATTGGGGTGTTAATGCTTATTATTGAGGGAAGATAATGAGGACCCCTTCGAGTGTTTAGGCAAGGCTCTGTCCTTGGGTAACAAACACAGAAATCTCTTCTTTTTCTTTCCTGGAGTTTGCCACTGAGATATTTTTAGCTCACTGTGAGTGAGTGACTCTGCTCTGCGAACGAGTGTCTCACACTCTATACTGTGGGAGATGCTATTTATTATTGATACCACTATGCATATTCTATGGCATGGAAAACATGCTAAATTTTCTGCTGGTCCCTTTGGCACTACAGAAAAGAAAACTTTTTAAAAGGAAAACATTGCTTCATCTATAATAAATTAATCACAACTCAATATGTGGGTTTTGAAAGTAACGGAGCACACTGCAGCTACTTTCGAAGGGATTTTAGGCTATATGCAAATAGGAGGCTCTAAAACTTTCAATTTGGAGATTAGCATATTGATGCTTTCTTTGCCTCTGGTTATGCTTGCCCTACCTACAGTGTTGATATTCTCTCGGCGGTTCTGAATATGAGCAGACAGGAAATAATTAACTCTCATTTGTAAAGTGTTTTATGGTTCAGTTTTGTGTCCCATAGTTTCCATTCATGTTTCTTTTGCCATCTTTAGAGACACACAATAAAATAGTCTCACAATGACCCCATATTCTAGGTAACTGAATCAGACCTTAGCATAGGTGTGAAATGGGTCATTCAATGCATTGCCAGGTTCTAAGGTTTATGCATACCCTAAACCCCCTTGAGGTTTATTTTAAGGCTTGAAATGTCTGCTGCCTCTTGATTGCTTTTCTGCAGAACCATTTCATATAGATGCTTTATTCAGCCCATCTGTTTCTAAACTTGTCTTATGAAATCTTGATGTTGGATTGTTTTCTATGTCTCCTGGCTACACTTATTTTCTGGAATGCCATCCTTCTTCTTGGTCCTTAATATGTTTAGGATCAGACATGAGACAGGAAACGAGTAGCTGTGTCTCTGACAGGTTAAGAGGGTGGGACAAGGGATGGACACTGACACTGTGGGATCCTGTCCATGTGGAGACATCGGCTAAATGCTTTACGAGTCAGAGTGATAACCCCAGTCTAGCTCTCATTCCTCAGAGAAAAGCCTCCTTATGATGCCTTGCTTCCTGACAGCTGTTAAGGAGGAAATGGCTTGTGAGAGCACTTCACTGCTTTGTAAGACTCCACGTAAAGGGTATCTGAACTGCTGTGATTATCATTATCAATATAGACCTCTGCAGAAAACTCAGAAGCAACTAACTGCTTAGTGCTCAAGAAAAAATAATCTTCACTCGTTTGAAGCTACGGTGACATTGTTTTAGCTCTATGACAGGTAAAGACTTGCAATACAAATGTGGACTGACAAGGAATTTTATGCAACTTTGTCTTTTTTATTTTCCTTTTAAAGCAATTTCAATTTTCACTTGTGTTCCATCTTTCTTTGTGGGGTAAGTACATAGAAGGGAAAAGCTTGAAGGCACACCCAAGCTTCGGCTTGGTGTCTCTGATCCTAGATTATCTTAAACTCAGACCACTCAGGTACCCTCCTATCCTGAAGGAGATCCAAAGGTGCATTTTAAAAGATGCATGAAAATCTAATCTAAGCATCTTGGGATGTTCTGTGCATCTTCATGCTCTACCATAAGAGGCCTGACCGCCACCTAGCATGATACAGTGTCGTAGCCCATCAGCTCTCACTCACCTGGGAAAGAATGCCACATTCTCTCACATCTCCAGGGTGTTCCCAAACTCCTTTTACATCTTCTTTAATAAGAAACCCACCCTCGTCATGTTAGAGTGCTGTGATCCTCTGAAGCAGATTCTGGTTTTAATTGTACAAATCACCAAGAAAGGGAAATCAAATGAACTTGCCTATCTTCCTGTAAAGGAGGATGAGAACAATGTAAGAAAGATGGAAACAGGTAGATAGAGCAATTACTGCAGGTGTGATTGTTGTCTGGGATATAAAATATAAAGACATCCTGTATGTTTCCTTTGCTGCCATCTGGGTTTGTAGAAAGGGTGGACCATAGAGTAGACCTGATGGTTGCTTTCCGTCTGTTTTACTTGATTTTGCTTAAAGTAAAGAGGGGGTTAGTAAAAACACACAAAAAGTTGAACAGATGGGTTTAGAAATAGAAGAATAAAAAAAGGGATGGGGCACAAGGAGGATGAAAGAGAGGGACAAGTGGGGACAGAAGGGGGACATACCAAAAGGCAGTAGAGATACACACTGATGCTTACGGTAGCATTATTAGCAATAGCTCAGTTGCGGAGTGACCTTTGTGTGCAACAACATGGGAAAGAATAAAGAGAATGCGGTATACATACACAGCTGAACTTTGCTGGGCTGTGGAGAAGAGCACATATGTACCTTTCCAGAAAATGGATGCTACTGGAGATAGTCACAGTAAATACTGTACAGCCGACTCTTAAACGCCCCAGTCTTTTCTGTCACTTACATGAGATTCTATATAGATCAGTGAGTCAGGCAGGTATATAAGATATGAAAATAGGAGTAAGACCATCTACATGGAGTTCAAAAACTAAAGAGAGGGAATCAAAGACAAGACAGAGGGTATCGTGTTGAGGGGAAACATGGCTAAAGGGTATTATACCCTTGTATGAAAATACCCTTCTAAAACACATCACTGTGCACAATCAGTACATGCCTGAGACATGCAGAGAAGAGCTTGGGAAAAGCAAGTTGCAGTTGATAGTCAAATGCCATGGTTTCCTGTGCGGAAAAAAAGCTTGCTTAGCAATTCCAATCTTTTAATGGAATCTACCAGCAGAAAACTGGACCAATAGCATGAACAGGTGATGGATTGATGATAGACGAACAGACAGACAGTTAGATAGATAGACTGATAATATGGATGGATGTATACAGGATAGAAAATAGAAAGGCAAATAATAGGTAGGCAGATAGATAACAGCTACATGATTTGATTGATGATGAATATCATACAAGAGCTGACAGAGAAGGAGAAGATAGGTAGAAAGATAGATGACAGGCAGAGAGGCAAGGCAGACACTTGTAAGAGGAACTTTGCTATAAGCCTGGCCTTCCTTACTTCTCTGTTATGGAGGCTCAGAAGATTAAGATGTATCCTGCTGAAGAACCAGGAATGAAGAAACAAGTTTCCTGTCTATATTGGAATTTAAGACCCAAGAAACAGGCTCTCTGGTGCTGAAGACCAACACCAGCCATGGAACTTGTATAGCCATCCCCTGCTCATCACCAGCTTGACTTAGAAGCAACCATTTACATGATGTCCACCCATACTACTGAGGGAGTTCTTTATCCATTTATTCAGATTCTAACATTCCTCTTGCCCAGAGGCCTCATGAACACACTGGACACACTGGACTCCAAGATTTCTGAGCATATTATCTCAGGTATATTGGTATATTTAGCCATCGCATTCCTCTTGTTTTATAGCCATTCCAAGTAAACACAGTCAAGCATATTTCAAGCTTTAAAGTCTTGTGTGTGTGTGTGTGTGTGTGTGTGTGTGTGTGTGTGTGTGTGTGTTGGGGCATGTTCATGTGGGAGTGTGAACATGAGCGTGCAGGTGTGTGTTTATGTGCAACTGCTTGTAGAGTTCAGAGGCCAGTGTTACCCTCGGATCCCCGGTGACCATTTTCCTTCCCCAGCACAATAGACGTGTGCTGCTATCTTCACCGGCTTCAGTCCTGCAGATCCGAACTTGGTTCTTCATACTTGCACTCTGTCGACTGAGTCATCTCCTCAGCTCCCAAGGTCACGCACGGTCTTCTATCCTGGAGTAGAACCCTTTGATCTCACCATTGCAGTTAATGTGTCTGGTTAGGCAGCATCAACGTCTCAGTGCTAGGTTCTATCCCAGTTAGAAGGTGTGATGGACTTGCATTGAGGGTGGGTACAAGTGAAGTGTGAATTGAAATCAAGTTTTTTGTTTGTTTTGTTTTGTTTCTGTTTTCATCTTTTTTTTTTTTTAATTGAGCTGAGTTGAGTTGAGTTGAGATGCTTAAAGCTTTGACAACAAGCCTGAAAATCCCCTTATCCTAGAGGTCTCACACCTAACAGTACGATTTTTCTCAAAGTGATGAGTTGCTCTGGCTCAGCAGGTTAACTGCAACATAAACAAATCCCAATGACCGCGCCCTCCTCCCCCCCATCTGCCTTCATCTTCTGGGAGTCTTCAGAAAGCCGCTGGGCTCCCTCCAGTGTTCCCACTCTACGGCAGCCCTGTTGGTGGGCCCGATCTGACCTATAGAGAAGTAGAAAGACTCTGACTGGTCCAAGGGGCCAAAGTGTCAGTGTTTGGTGTGAGAGTCTATCTCAGAAAGTTTTCATGCCTGAGGTTTAGGAAAATGTGTCTGCCAGGGCAGAGCCTCACACCAAGCACTGTATCAGTCATCAAAATATTTTCATCTTAGAGCTATATGAACTGTTCCTTGGCGCTGATGAAAAGTAGGAAAAGCTGGTGCCTTCTCGTGAAAGCCCACCCTGATAATGAACAGGAAAACCATTTGAAGTCCTTGAACGAACCACAAGGTGAAGGGAGCCGGTTATGCAACCCATACAATCGTTGGGCTAAGTCAGGGGTCTAGTTTTTGCCCAGTAATCCTACGTGGGAGCTGTAAATGATGGTGCACGCCTGTAACCCCAGCATTTGGGAAGGAAGCAGAAAGGAGAATAGTGGACCGAGGCCGGCCTGGGCTGCATTATTAAGACTGTGCCAAAGCAGGATGATAAACACAATGGCCGATCTTTGAGGCCTGTCTACGGGCAATGACAAGAGGCTCAGCAGGTAGACCTGATCACAAAGATTTCCATGAGACTCAGGGGAGAAAAATCAGCATATATATAGCCTTCCAGTGGCAGCGAAGTTCCGGACCTGGGTCCAGAGACCTCATTCACAGAGAAGCAGGGACTCACCCTGCTCACCCTGTGCTTCTGATGTTTGTTTTCTCAGGAGGCCTCTTTCTGTGCTCTGGAAGGCATTTAGGGTCTCACACACCTCAAGTGTTGGGAGGTCAGGCTCCTGTGCACAAGCATCAGGAGGTGGAAAGTTAGGAGTTGTTTCTATCAGGAGGGTTTGGTTTCCAACCCTGGCTAGGCTCGGGGTGGAGTGTCGGGTGTTCTTTGTCTGTTGATGAAAGAATAAAAGCCGGAGGAGCATAGATGGGAAAGTCCAGTTTATTGGCAAGAGGTACTGATTCTCTGGGTAGAGGAGGCCTCAGCACCACGATCACTACTTTCTGGGGATCAGATCTTATCTGAGCTCAAGATCCCTCTTCCGTTGACTTCCTTTGCTCTGTTGTCCCAGTGTGATTCCTGTGGCTCTTCTGGCCCAGCAATTGAGTCCCTGGGGGCTGTTCCCTGCATTGAGGCAACACCAGGATCCCCTGTCTTGGAGTATGGAAAGACTGTTAGTAGATTAGAGTTGGGGACCCCAACAACCACTCTCATGAAAAAAGAGAAAAAGCAGAATTTACTATAGCTGAGGGGCAATGACCCACACTCCTTTCCAGATTCCTTGTGTAAACGGGTTGGAAAGGTGAGTTTAGCCCACCCTTCCTTGCTGTCCCGTGTGGCTCTCACCCTAACCTCTGTGAATGGAACAAGGGCCTCATCGTATGCAGCCCCTCACCTGGGCCTTCCTACTCTCTTTGTCCATTTTTGAAAATGGGTGATTTGATTTATGTTTAAGGACATCCTTCCATCTAGAGTCTGAAAACATCTGAATTGAGGATTTTTTGTATGTTCTATAGTTTTCCTATTCTATATTATATTCTCATACAGTTGTATTAATGTTGATATGGTCTATTTTAATGTTTTTCATTTTTGATCTTCCATATAACGTACATACATACATACATACATACATACATACATACATACATACATATAATTTGACAATTTTGTACATATATATTATATCTTCTGGTCACACTCATCCCTCTACCCTTTCTTAGCTCCTGCCCACACATATTCCACCTTTCTTTACACAAAGTCCCCATCCCACGTTCATATCCTTTTGTCTTGATTTTGCTTTGTGATGCACTGAGGTTAGCCATGGTTATCCACATGGGTAAGATATGAAACATGCCTGGACCCTGAATGGCTCACCGGTGGCTCCCCTAAGGCAATGACTCTCTGTCTTCCAGTAGCCCTCAGTTGCTGCTTCCTGGCCAGAGTAGAGCAGATCCCTTGATCCTCTCCTCCATCCATGACTGAATGTTTAATAGCTCAACCTTGTGCAAGCCTTCTTCAGGCAAGTGTGGCTGCCGTGGCTTCTTTTACTTGTTTTCTGGTACCACATTCTTGTATGTTGAGGTGACAGGACATATCTTTTACACTTTGTTCTCCCTTCTTCCAGCTCTCTATTTGTCCTTCCCTTCCTTCCTCCCTCCCTTCCTACTTTACCGCCTCTCTTTCTTTCCCCTTTTGTCTTTCTCTCTGTCCCTCCCTCCTTTTTTCTTTTCTTGTCTCACTTTGCACCCCCAAGATGGCATCAAGCATGTAATTTAGCTACCTTGGCCTCCTGAGTGCTGGGATTACAGGTATGAGTCATAGCCAGCCATCTTTCCATGTTTAACTGCTTTAAAAGCTCATCTTATTCTGAGTGTTTAAAACCTGTGCTATAGAACAGTTCATAGCAGGGAGTCACACTCTGTTGGTATAAATAAGCCTTGAATTTAATTCCTCCTGTGCAGGTTTGTGACCTGCATGACCTGAGTATGAAATAAGAGGGATAAGTAAAGTGAGAAAAAGGAATGGAGAAAAGGAATTAAATAGCTCACATCTAATGACACAATGTCCAACAGACTCCAATGAACAGATCCTAAAACACTGGATTTGCATCGATGCATTTTGAGTGTCAAACTAATTTTAAAATGCACTAGGGCAGCTAATTAGCCCAGAAGGAATGAAGGCAGTAAGGGCAATCATAGGATCAAAGGACTTTGAACTGCCTTCCCAGACCTGCTCCTTAGGAATGGGCATCCCCAGCATGCTTTGCCCTAACCTTTCTACACTTAGGTACTCTCAGCTGTAGTCTTTTCTAAGGATGCAATAACATTATCACAAGGAAACTGCTCCTGGTAAATAAATGCACCAAATATTAACTCCATCTCATCATTTTATGGCTCTCTTTTCAGAAAGATTGTCTTGTAATGTGGTCAGCACAGGAATGGTGAGGTCAGGGCTGTTTGCATCAGGATTTCAAGCTTGTCCTGAATTCAACTACAGCGACTTTAGAAACCAAATTTCAGCTGTCTGCAAGCTACAGGGAAGCCAAGGAAAGCCAATAAAAACATTTTACATATGCTATATCTAAGACATTTCCTGGTCATCTCAAAGTTTTCTTCCTCATTCTGTCATCATTTGAGAGCAGGACCATAGAACCTTGCTCTTGCTGTAAACCAGGATGAAGGAAGTAGGTAGTTTCAGAATTCACGATGAGACGTGCTGAATAAGAAATGCCAGCTGAGAGGTAAGAACCATCGGAGCTGGAAACTAAAGGTGACTGCTGTCATAAAATATTCAAATGGTTTAATCAGCAGTGAGATATGTAAGCGATCTTAATTAGAAATACATATTATTATTTGACTTTGAAGTACAGAATTAAAAATTAAAGCAATCTTATAGGGTACATAATCAGGGAGGAATAACGTGTTGGAAAAGGTGCTGCAATTGATGTGTGCAATTTAAGATTAATTAATTTTCGTCAGCATACATGCAGACAAATATGAAATCAACAAATTTTAAGGATGAGCCTCGTAATTACACTGAAAGTGGCGTGCTGATGTGAAGTGAGAAATGTCCCTGAAACGTGGGCACCCTGGGCTGCCAATGCACTGCAGCTGATGAGGTGGGGAAGTTCTGTCTGCTGCATGGACCGTTGCAAGTCTCTGAAATGTGCCCACTCCCAAATCTCCTTTAATTAAAATTCACAGTGATGCTTGGCCTATATCAGATTCCCTTTCCTGTTGCATCTTAAGTGAAGAAGGGACTTAATTTTAATTAGCACCTCCTTGTAGGTAGTCTGATATTAATGTTCGTTAAGTCCTTTATATGACTCATTAACAGCCATTTTGTGATGAAAGGACCCAGGAGGCAGGTAGAAAGCTTGTAGACTATTTTTACTGATTTAAGTATTGATTTTTACAATGTAGTGGAGACAAAAGCACATTGCTTTACAGTTTCACACTTAGGAAGAAGTGAAGTCACATTGACAAGTTAAAGTAGGGAGAAAGAGAGAAACAAAGGAGGGATACATGTATATTTACATGTTAGTATGTGGTTTTGCATATCTATACATACATGCTTATGTGTATAATGCATAGCTATACTATATCCATATATGTGTATATATGCACATATGTACAGAGACGAAAAGAAAGAGACAATTTTCTGTATGGTGATACATGTACCTGTTCATATGGATGTGCCCATGTGTGCATGACATATGCATGAACATGGACATGTGTGCCTGTGTTTGCAAAAATATGCCACCTATGATTCATGTGTCTATCAGTTGATGAAAATTTGTGCAGTACAGCTCATTTTTGACAAAGACTGAAATAATTTAATGCTGGAAACAGAATCTTTTGAACAAATGGTGCTGAAACCATCAGTCTGGTGGAAGCAGAGGTAATAAACACCCAGGACTGGACAGTCTACAAACAGCATACGTTTTTTATGATCATTCCCTAAATATTAATATATGGTTATTTAGGTGAATTTTCCTTAAATACTTTGTGTGTGCATATGTATATGCTTGTGTGTATGTGTGTGTGTGTGCAAGTGATTGCTTGTCCCCAGGAAAGCAAGAGAATGGTGTCATACATCCTGCTGTAACCCTCTACAAATTATTGGCTTGAGACAAGGTCTCTCTCTGAACCTGTACCCAGCACAGATTTGCTTTACATCTAAGATGTCAATCTTATTTGTAACAATGATAATGTAAACATGAAATACCTAGGGTGTGGGGAGATGGCTTTATGCATTAAAGAGCTTGAGGATATAAGTTCAGAAACCTAATATCAAAATATAATAAGGATACCCACAGAGACACACACGTGCGCGCGCGCGCGCACACACACACACACACACACACACACACACACACACACACACCCGAATCAAACCAAACCAAACCAAAAAACCGGGAAACTGTACATTATAGCACTCTTTGCTTTAAACTCTATTTTATTTGGGGTGTTTAGGCCCTAACCTCCCTTCCAACCTCCCAACCCCACATATCAAAGAGAAGGTTAGTGGGGAGAGGGGACCCCTTTACTTCTCCTAGCTGTTCAGGGTCAAAGGGCCTTTGGAGCTATACCAATCTCCATCAACAGCAGATGCAGCCAGCAGCGTCTTCCAAGCCATTGCACCCTGAAGTGTTCCCTTCCATCTGTCTGTTCCAAACCTCCACACTGTCCATCTCTGGTGTCTTCAAACTGTTACATAATCACACACCATTACCACACAGCATGAAGCACTCTCTCTGGGCTCTCATTTATATTCTCAGAGCCCTAGACCACGCCCCTCTCTGTGCCACAGGAAGAAGGCCCTTACCAGCTGGCAAGAGCCATGCCCCTCATGAGACAACAGCTGTGGACAAACTAAAGCTCAAACTGACATCCCACACTTGGGATTAAAACAAAAACATATTTACATAACACAACTGAGTTTACCAAGGAACCCAAACTTCCATTACAGTAGACTACTACCTTCCATGTCCATAGATGCAAAACTCCCAATAAAAACTGAAGAAAGGTTCATCGTCTTTAGCCATTAGGGAAATACAAATTAAAATTGTTTTGCGATTCCATCTCACTCCAGCCAGAACAAATCTCCTATCACCGAGATATATCACTCCCAGGCATACACCCATGTTTTTTTTTAAAATATCAATATACTATAAACACATTTGTACATTCATTTTTTTCTGCACTATTGACAACAAGTAAGAAACAGAGTAGCTTAGATGTTTATAAACACATGATGGATAGGAAAAATGAGGTATTCACACACAATATACTTTTATTCCTTTGTAAGAAAACTAAAAGCAGGAGTGTGAAGAGAGTGGGGAAGGCTGGAGCTTATCGTGTTAACTGAATACACTAGATGCCTAAAGGCAAGTGCTGCAGGTGTTGTCTCATGTGCAGACTGTAGATTTTAACGTATGTGGCGGGTAGAGCTGGGGTCATTAAAACAGAAGAGGGACCTTGAAGTGGGAGGAGGACCTTCTAAAAAGAGGCAGGGAATGAGAAATAGGATGATGGACTACACGTGGCGGGGGAAACAGAAGGAAGGACCTTCTTTCTGCAAGGCAGAGAGGTCACAGCTGGGACAGTGAGGATGAAGGGACCTCTGTGGGGGATGACGGGAGCAAGGGGAGGGAAGAGATAGGTAAGAACAAAGAAAAGTGACTTCCATACTCAAAGCCATGATGAAACTCATGGCTTTGCATGTTCACAGGAATAACAACAGAACAACAGTAAACAATACTGAGAGGAGTTTAGAGGCAGCCTAGCAGAACATTTCATACCTGTGGTTTTGTTTTGTTTTTTTTTTTTTTTAATAAATGGAATCTCACTTTACAAATTGCCCCTGCAAGATTTAATGCCTGAATAATAGGAGTTTTATAATAGAAACTTTGCTTAGCAGAGAAAACAACCTCTAATCCTCTTAACTATGCTGCCCAGTGTTATCCCTCCTTTTACAATTTAAGGAAGTGTGTCTCAGCGGGGTTAAGTAATTTGCCTGTGGAAATTCTTCTATGTGGGAGAGAACTTACTGCACACTTCAGAATCAACGCTATCAGCCTGCTGTGTGGGTATCATGATGCTAAGCATTGGTGATAATAGAAAATAAACAAGACGGTTGCCCAGTCTCATCACAAAGACCACTTCCTATCCCCACCGAGTACAAGCTGCAATCTGGTAACTCCACTGTAGGCTTCAGCCTAATTGTAGGCATAAGACCTCCTACCCTCAATGTAATGGTGTGGCTCTACTTCATGGCCTTTTATGTGAGTAATTCTATATGACCTTTTGATTCTTTCCAATATCTACCTGGAGCCTTTAATTCAATAATGTGTAGTCACTCCTGGCCAACGTGACTGCAATTGTATAATATACTGCAAAGGTCAATGCAGCTGGTTCTATGTAGAACTGGGCCGACTTTGGTGCAGACAGTATTGACAATAAATCCTATGAGACATCTTGATGGGAAAGTAAATGCCATCTTAATTTAGCTTTAAAAGTTAGAAGGGAGGCTGGGAGCAGTGGCACATGGCTACAATCCCAACACTCAGGGAGGCAGAGGCAGGCAGATCTCTGTGAGTTCAAGGTCAGCCTGGTCTACAACGAAGTCCGGCATAGCCAAGGCTACACAGAGAAACTCCACAAAGCAAACTAAAACCAAACCAAAACAGCAGCAATAGAAAGTTAGAAAGGAGAACAAGATCACACACACACACACACACACACACACACACACACACACACACTCACACTCACACACACACATACACACACAAAGCCACCTCACCTTTTTGTGGTTTTCCTAGTTTATGTTTTCTGCTTATGTAAGTATTCTTTAAAAGGCAGCATGGAAGAACCTGTGATTGACACCCATGCCTGGCATCTCCCAACCGATGTCATTGCTGACTGCAGACCCTGGAAGTTTGGGGAGAGATCATGACATGTAAAGGCATGTCCCTTGGACAGTGTTGTCCCCCTCTTAGCATTTCTTCCTTCAAGAGGTTTTATAGCTTCCTGGCTGTAGTCTTTCACTTTTGTTCCTCCAACTATTTATTTACCCATTCAATGAGTATTTGTCAGTCTTTTAGGTACTTGCTTCCAGCACTTGCTTGTAGGTCAAAATACATGTGTGATCAAGCCATTTTTCTGGGTGTCTCTTTAGTCTGTAATAGAGGTCTTCAGTAGAGGTCTTCAGACTTACCTCCATCTTACCCCTCCATCTACCATGGCAAACACAAAACCATGGCCCACCAAACAACTTGTCTACCACTTATTTCTCCATGTTCTCTAACTTGTCATTGCTTTTTTTTTTTTTAACATTTGCACACACAATGTTTTAAAATTATACTTAAATTTTGAGCATAAATCTTAGTTTCCTTTTCTCTTTCCTCCTGCAATACTCCAGTAGTAATTTTTCATGTTTCTCTTGATCAACTGCTTTTAACAATAACCGAGAATAGAATCCTCTTACAAGAGAGTTAAATAGCAAATACAAATCGAGTTAGCTGAGGTGACTCATTCTGCCTCACATGAGGCTTCTTACTTCTGTCACCAATACAGTCTTTTCTTACAGCCTTTCTCAAGATGCAGCAACAACACAATTTCCCCTTTTTTAAGAGTTGGACATTTTTTCCCCTCAACATTCTCCCATGTCTGTCAGATCAACAGCAAAAACCAATTTGGCAAACACATAGTCTCAGATTTCTAATTTGGGGCTCTGCAGATATGTTCTCAGAAAATCTTTTTCTCTTAAGAACTAGGAAATTTAACTCAACCAAGTTTGAGATTTTAAGAGTAAAGAGCAACAATTCTGAATCTAGGTGGATTGTTCAGAGGGAAAAAGAGCTGTCATGAGAGCCTAGCCACCCGTGTTTGCTCTGTAAAAACGTTAGAACCACTAGAAGTGTATTTAGTGCCAGAACTCATGAGGAAAGATGGGGGCAGAGGCAGGAACATAGACAGGAAGAAACTAGCAGGGACTACAGAGTGCAGCAAGTGTGGATCCTGCATCAACGGAGTGGGAGGCAAAAACTGACTCCCAGATGTCCTCGGATCTCTACCCAAGCACTGTGTCATGCTTACACCTACATTGACACATATGCAGGAACACACACACAGACACACACAGACACATAAATATACACACACACAGGAAATAATGAAAAGCAAGAATTCTATAAATTACTCATTGGGTAAATAAGCCACCTCTGTATCCACCTAGTTTCTCTAAATGTTCTTGCTCAGATAAATCTCATCACATGTTTACTCATGTTGGTTTCTCCCTTCATGAAAGCAGGGATCTGTCACAGAAAGTCAATTCTCTTCAGGTGATAGGAAACACTCTAAACCAGAGAATGGCAAAGCTCATCAGCTACTTCCAGTGCAGAACAAGACTCCACAATTGTAGGATGGAGATAAACACTGTCGAGTGTCTTCCAGGAGGAAGAATTTTACACAAGGAAGAAAGCTTTGCATTCAAGATAGGTGTCTATTTCTATAAGGACAGATTGTACTTCTTCCCATGGTGGAAGGGGTCCAATGTAATCAAATTCCCACTAGGTGGCTCGATGATCCTCTCCCTCCCTTCATCCTGGGAATGGTGCCATATCAGTGTTTGGATGTGACCTCTGCCACTGGCAATTTGGATACTCGGCAGGCACAGCAGGTGATCATCGAAGGTGAGTTGCAAGGTTTCAAGTTGCTGTACTTGTCGGGGAGTCCCTGTGGCTGCCAGACAGCTACTTGGCTCCTTTGCCCATGAAGCAAACACCAGATAGCTGAGAGGACCGACTCGTGGACCTTGCCAGGATTAGGCCTCTCATCCACCTGGCTATGGGCAGTTCTCTCCATGCTTACTGCAGACTGACTGCTTCGATCGTTTTGCAAAAAGAGTAGTGAGTCTGTATTCTGGGAGACATAGAAGCATCCTACTACCACGCTGAGGCTCCCCTTAGCCTCACACACTTCTTTCCTAGATTTCCCAGGAACAGACTGTTCAACCTGATCCAGCAAGTTGGGACACTTAAATCAGATCTAGTTCTGATTAGGATTGGTCTGCATAAGTGTCTTAACTTCTTAGTAAGCTGGGAGTCTATGTTCTTACTGTTGGCCTTGTGGCATCAGTTATTAGTCGCCATCATATGGCTCTGAAGGTTGAAACAACCGTGTTCTTATGTGTTTTGCAAAAACTGTAAAATAATTATATGTTACCATGGTCAGAAATGCTCGCATATTACCATATGGCGTCTGACCTCACTTGGCCACATTACCTCGCTAAAATATGATGCTCAAATTCCTAATGGTGAAGGTAGGCCCAACCCCCTTTACTCCTTTAGATCTAAACTAAAAGCAGAGACAAAGACAAAAGCAGAGGCGCTTTTTAATGTCTTAGTGAAGACTCCTTTCTCTTGGAGACCCTCAAGGAATGGGCCTATGTTTGATACCTTTTTATTGCCGTGATAGAATAACTCCACAAAAGCAAGAGTTGGTTTATTTTAGCTCATAGTCCAAGAAACCTTCCACCATGGCAGCAGAAATGTGAAGCATCCAGTCATATCACTTCTACAGTCAGCAAACAGAGCATGATTAATGCAGTAATCCTTATTTCTTCAGTTTATAGAGATCTGTCTGTCTGTCTACCTATCTATGTATCACTTTATTTAGTCCGGGGACCCCTTCCCCTGGAATGATCCCACCCACAGTAAGATGACTCTTCCCACATTAATTAACTTAATCAAGACAACCTGACAGCTATGCCCAGAGGCACATCTCCCAGGTGATTTTAGATTCTGGCAAGTTGACAACTAACAATGACATGACAGTCTATTCTACCAGCTTTATATCCCCGAGCTCTCAAATTCCATCCTATATTGTATTACAGATAGTTTATAGAATCCCAATCTTGTTAATTCAGTGCACTAATGAATCTAAGCTTTTCAATGCCAACCAAGAAAACTTTTATTCCATCTCTGGCTCCTTAATTGCTGGACAGACACTGTTAGAATCTCAATTCCACCAATGCTACTCAAATTCCTCCCAGATAAGAATGCAATTATCCCCGTGGTTCATGCTGGCACTACAATCACCTTGTAGCATACAAGAAGATGGATGGCCGTGTATTGAGGTATAGAGTGAAATTAAGGCCCCTTGTGAAGTGCCTGCCCTAGGAAAGGCCACTGACATATCTTCACACAAAGCAAAACCTGGTTTCCTATTATGGGAGTACAGAGGCTGTTTTTGATGGCAAAAGAGCTTCAGGAGGACTTGAAGGTAAAGGTTCTGAACTTTATTTGTGCCTATTAAAATGTCCCCATCCTGACTACCATTGCCTCTTTAATTCCTATCCTATACTTGAAATTGAGCACAATGGTCTTAGCAAAGGTGGGGTAGGGGTCACCACCCACATTAGAGTTGTAACTGGATTTGTGTCCCCTTTAAATTTGTATTCACAACAGAGATTTTTTTGTTATGAATATGGATTTGTGTTTTGTATCTACATTACAAACAAACCCCCACATCTGTCACATACCAACCTCTTATGGTAATTTCTACAATTCATATGATATGTGTGAAGTCAAGTTCTGTCAACATTTCACTTTTTTTCTTACAGATCTACATTTTGACATACTTTTCTATCACTAAGTTGCAAACATATTATCTTCTAAAATGTCTTAACACTACATGTGTATTCATATGTTGTCACTTTATACCAGCCTTCCAAATGTGTCTTTCTGCCTATCTTTTAGGGTTTCTATGGCTGCAATAAAATACCATGACCAAATCTATCTTGGGGAGGAGAGGGTTTGTTTTAACTTCCAGTTTCACATCACCGTCCATCACGAAGGGAATCAAGGACAGGAACGCAAGCAGAGCAGGAATCTGGAGGCAGGAGCTTATGCAGAGGCCATGGAGGGATGCTTCTGACTAGCTTGCTCCCCATCTTTTGCTCAGCCTCCTTTATTATAGAACTCAGGCCCACCAGCCCAGAGGAGGCATCATTGCATGTGACCTGGGCCTTCCCACATCAACCAGCATTTAAAAAACGCATATCAGTGTTTTAAACACAGGCCCATCTAGTGGGGCATTTTTTCATTTGAGGTTCCCTCTCTCCATATGATTCTAGCATGTGTCAAATTGACAGAAAACTAGCTACCATACTATCTGTCTACCATCTATTTTTCTGTCATCCATCTAATCTACTAATCTGTTAACTCCTTAGCCATCTATACCTTGCTCTCACTTGACTCCATGGTTGAGGTTAAAGTGCTCATCAGACTATTAAATGATTTTCCTTCTCAAAATAATAATTTAAATTTTTATTTGTATTACAAATCAATTTTCTATAAACTAATGTATCTAATTCTGAGCTTTATTTCATTCTATTGATCTTTTTTTTTATTACCAAATCATTTTAATCATCTCACTATTTTAGCATGTGCTCTAAACTCTGAAAGGCAAACCATTATTCTTAGCATTATATGATAAGACAAGCAGTATTTTCCCACTTATCACCTAGATATAATAGGCCAGGATGTTGTTGAGTGTTTAATAGTTTCCTAGAACTTCAAATAACATTGAATATATGTTTGTTTAGGGGATGATTGAAGTAGCTATAGGAATGACTACAGTGAAAAGAATGACTTCTTACCCTTATCCTGTTATTTTTTGATAACCTTCATTATCCAAACTTTACCACTTATAGTTGGTCACTTCTGATTGGGCCAGGCTTCTCCTTTGATTGTGAATACATTGCTTTCCTAGTTGAGTTTCCCAGTGTAGCTGATGTATAGGACAGGTTTTGATTAGTTTACCTCAATCTCTTTGTTTCTGACAATGCCCCTAAATATTCCTATTTTCAATGAACAAATCTTACTAAGAGAAATATGTGATTCTTACTCCAGTACTGGGGATGGAATTCATGACCTTGTTCCTGCTAGGTAGAAGGGTCCTGCCACGGTTGTGTTTAAATCTTCACTGTAAAGTTGGCTGGGTTTTGAGTTACCTAGGAGACACACCTGTATGTGTGTCCTTGGGCAATCTGGGGAGAATTTTACCTGAGGCTGAAGACTTGCCCGAATGTGGGCAGCATCACTCCATGTGGGGGATCTCAGGCTGAATGAAAAGAGCAGAGAAGGCAAGCTGAGGACCAGCATCCCTTTCTCTCTGCTTCCCAGTTGTGAGCACAGTGTAAAAGGCTGTGGCACCTTCCTGCCACTATGACCTCCCCACCCACCACGATAGACTATGTGACCCTTTCACTGTGAGCTCGAACAAATCCTTCCCTTTTGAAGTTGCTTTTGTCAGGTAAATTAATATGACCATTGAACTAGAAGTCTAACCCTCCTTTTACTTTTGTATTTTTACAATCCAGAGTACCTTTGGGTTGGCCAAAATATTCCATTCCTATATACTCTGCAATTTATCAGGTTGTGCTTTCTTTCTAGAAACTGCATTCCAATGTTTAAAATTGACTGTAATTATATTCATTTCTATCCCCGTCCCTATTTGATCAGAATATATGGGGTATAATTTTATTAAAGTTTCTATTTCATTAAAATTTTAGTAGTAATTAACTAATTTAATTGTTATAGTATAGGGGAGAAAGGGCTTATTTTAGCTTAATACTCCAGGTGTGGGGACTGTCCATTATTGTGGTGAGGATGAAGCAGGACACTGGCACAGACAGTTACATCACTGCCACGGTCAAGAGCCGAAAGGTGAATGTATGCCTGCCTGCTGCATATCTAGCTTTCTTTACTCTTATACAGCACAGGGTCCAAAATTAATCTAGAAGATAAACAGTTTAAACATCTGTAGTGAGTAGTAAGATTGAACCTGCAATAAGGGGACAATCAACAAAGGGAAGCCCAGGACTAGGCAGCTGACTTTCTAAATCCAAGCAGACCAAAGAAGAATTAGCAGAAGCAGCCTTCAAACTATTCTCTAAAATAAACAAGGAGGGCATGCTACCAAACTTATTTTGTAAAACTAGTATTAACTATCCCCAAAACCAGATCATATATATATAATCTGTATTTATATTTGACATCTAAAAGACTACAGAACAATTTCTCAGATGAACACTGGCAAAATAAAATAGTTACAAACATAACTCAATGACACACTAAAGACATTATAGGCCACAATGAAACTTGTTTCATTTCAGAAATTCAAGGATGGCTCAACAAACACAAACCAATAAATGGGAAATAACACATCAACAGATGTGAGGATAACACGCACATACTTACCTCACTGAGAAAGCTTCTGAGAAAGCTCAAACATCCCTTCATAATAAAAGCTGCAGAGGGAGGATTTGAAATAACATAATACAATCGAGCCGTATGCAACAAACACACAGCCAATACTAAGGGAGAGAATGTAAGAGCAGTCCCTATAAAATCAGGCATAACAAAAGGTGCTCACAATCTCCAAGCTTGTTCAATATGGCGCACGTTTGCTTAACCGTAGAAACGAGACAAAAGAAAGAAATAAGAGGGGTACAAATTGAAAAGAAGAGGTACAATTATTCCTGTTTAGGGATGATATAATGTGATTTAAAGATACTTCTAGAGACTGCTTGGATTTGATGACTGCCTTGATAAAATCATCTCGATGTAAAATTAACATGTAACTCCTTCGCATATGCACGCACAAAATACCCAAATAACCAATTCTATCTCAGGTAGAAAGAACAGTTGCTGTAGGGTTCACACTCCCTGAGATCAGACTGTCCTGCAAAGATGGGGCAGGAGAAGGCCTGGAGGCATGGCTCAGGAGTCACGAGCTCTCTCTGGTCTTAAAGAGGACTGGGTTTTTTTTCTCAGCACGCATATTTGATTGCTCACGACCATCAATAGCTCCAGCTCCAGAGAGTCTAATGTCCTGTCTGGGCACCCGTCTGTGGCACACATACAGACAAGCAGGCTGTTGCATGACAAATCTTTTCCCGGAGAGAAATAGCACACACCTCTACTCACTCCAGATAGGAAGCCCATAACATACCAAAATATGCATAGCGCTCCAGTCCAACTTGGTGAACCAGAGGATTTTACTAAGACAGTAGTGTCACCAAAGCCAACCAAGGCATGGGTGGCAGCTCACAAAGCTGGGAACCTGGAGCACACTGCACAGCCCGCAGGCAGCTCAACAGGTAGGAGAGTGTCCCTCCCAGGTGACTCGAATGACCTAAACCTCTTCCATGTAGCTGGTCTGGTCTCAGACTCTTTCTTTCAGCTTGGTTTGTCTGAGACTCTTCTTTGCAAGTTGTTTTATCTGAGATTGATTCTCAACAGCCTGGCTTGTTTACTTCCAGGAAGAAGGGGCCTAGTGAGTCTGGTCAGCTTCAGGGATTTTCTGAGGCTAGCTTGAGTTGAAAGACTACCTTCCTGCATAAGGAGCTTCACTATAGGGGAATATAAATATATGAATATGCATGAATATATATATATATATATATATATATATATATATATATATGTTCATGATATCAACTTTGTTCCCCTACAGAATTCCCACTGATACAAACCCAATAAGGTGCTTAAAGATAAAGGGAAATCTCTCCCCCACTGAGTTTGCTTTGAAGGCTTCTCTCTCCCTGATTTTTTTTTTAATTTATGAACTTTATTTGCATTTAAAAAGAACTTTTGACAAAGAGTCAGTGGAATAATTTGAATAAGTGAGAAAATACAGTCAACACTGCTGAAATGTAAGCTCATTCAGCCAAACAAAACCTCTCACACTGCTATTGACAGGAAAACTGAATGCTTCAGAGTTTCCAAATGCCTGCTGGTATAATTAAACAATATTCAATAACTTGTGTTATTTCCTGAGTATATAGAAATTAAAATATCAATTAAAAAGCAAATATACCTTCTCTTTAAATGCTTTTTACAGATGCAGTTTCAATATTTATCATTTACTAGTGTGTAATTTAAAAGATTTTTTTTTCATTTGTAAATTAAACAATTTATCCAAAGGGAACAGAGTTGCCTGCAGTCTCATAGTGCATTATGTTATGTTCAAGAATTTAGGGTGATACTCATAAGACACAAAATGTGCAGCGTAATGGGACTCCTTGTCACACTTAGACTCATGTCTTAGGCTTTGTTTCTGATGGTGCATATACGTAGTTCAAATCCTAGCAGTACTTATTCATGTCAAGGGCACATGCAATGGCCATCCTGTGGAGAACGTCAGAATCTGGGGACTTGGCCATTAGCGCACAGTTCAGAGTCCTTTTCACTGGCAAGCTTGTGATGCGGGTTGTCTTTAGGTTATAGTAAATAATGAGAAAAGCAAAGTTTACATTGCTCTCTGTGTGCACGCACATGTGTGTATAAGCACATATGTATGTGTGCAGGTACATGGGTCCGTGTGTATAGGTGAATACGTGTACAGGTGCATATGTGTGTTCAGATGTGTGCATATGTGTACAGGTGCGCGTGTGTGTGTGTGTGTGCAGGTGTGTACATATTCGAGTAGGTACATATATATGCTTGTGCAGGTGCATATGCATGTAGTGACCTGGGGACAACCTCAGGTATTGTTTCTTGAGTTAAGGTCTGTCTGTGGCCTGGAGCATGTCACATACACTCAGTTGTCTGGACAGAAGTCTCTTCTTCCCCAGCACTGTCATGTCAAGGGCATGTAAGTGCACCAAGTTTATTTTACATTTAAAATATATGTTTTTACTTTTTATAAATTAAAATATGATTGATTCTTTTCTCCCTTCCCTTTTCCTCCCTCCAATCCTTCCCACGTACCCCTCTCTCTCGCTCTGTCTCAAATTAATGGTCTGTATTTCTTTAATTGCTGTTACTTACACAATTTTTAAAAGATTTATTTATTTTATGTGCATGTTGCATTTGCGCACCATGTACATACATGGTGTCCTCAAGAGGTCAGAAGAGGACACCCAAATCCCTGCAAGTGGAGTTAGAGGAGGCCGTGAGCTGCCCTGTGGGTGACAAAAACTGAATCTGGATCGTCTGGAGGCATATCTGGTCCTCTTAGCTGCTGGGCCACCTCTCCAGCCTCCACATGTATACATTTCCATGGCCATGGCTTCGGGGATGAAGCGTATGCCTTCCTGCTTCCCCTACAGGGTACATCCAAGGGTATGTCCAGCGCATTTGTAGCTGAGCTCTCTCCCAAGCCCCTGTCTTTAAACAGCATCAATGACACTATCAACGATCAAGACATGCCTTCCAACAGTGGTGTGGAGACTATTTCTACCAAGCACTCTCACGTGTCTCGTTGACTGATCATTACAGGAGCTCTTCTGTCTGCAGTCTGATAAAAATCTGCACTTACAGGGATAGATCTATCAGTTTTTAATGTGTGCTTTAATGTAATCCAGCAGGTCAACAAGAACTTATAATGTGCTTGGGAACACAGCAGACCTGCGTTTCTGGTATCATTTAAGCTTTGGAGGCAGGGTACCATTTTAAAACCCATATCAGTCACAGAGCCAAAGGCAAGATTTCAGTGGTTCCACTGTCCTTGATGGAGTGAAGCCATGTGGGGGTGTCTCTCCTGAGCACTGTGCTTGAGGTAACTGTTGGGAATTCAAGATTTGTCTGGAAACTGTTTTCTAAAAAAAAAAAAAAAAAAAAAAATCAAATTTTTTTCTCAACTCATATAACACCAAAGCACCTTTTTTTTTTCCCTGTGGCACTTCTTGCAGATGGACTCTGGGAAGGTGAGAAAGCATTGAAGCAAAGGGAAATTGGGTGAAATGAAATATTTCAATAATTAATGTATTTTTCAAGATGAGCTATGGCTTTGAAGAGTACTGTTCATAATTGCATCCTGATCACTATATTCTTATGTATAAATTTAGAGCCTTTTGCTCTACATATAGCGCCAGGTAGATGTGGAAAGTGGAAATAAGGATACATAAAATATTATGAGATATTATCTTGGAATCTTTAATACATTATATGTTATTTTCAGATATTGGCAAAATTGAAGCAGAGTTTATGACCCATGAAAGTGAGACAATTGGGTGCAAAAATATCACAATTTTTGATTATCAGTTTATGGTTGGTGTTAAGTTTTCCTGCCACAAAATTTTCCAGAGTGCTTTGACCTGTCTCTTCATCATCTTCAAAGGCTAGATAAAATTTATCTCTAGAATAATATCATAATTCCATATCCTATATAGCCTGGGATTATTCCAGGATTATCAGCTTGTCCATATCCATTTGGTATGGGGCTGAGCCCCAAAGCTGATCCTCATATTCTATGCATGTGGTCAGCTCATGAGTGGACTGGCTATCAGAACATGTGGCTTGGTCATTCCTATGTGTTTGGTGTTAAGCAATGAGTAGCCAAGGCCACTTGACTATCTTCCCTATGACCTTTTGTGTTCTGCACGTTATCTCACCCTCATTGATGAACCATGATAAATGTCAGGGATAAATAAGGACTTTGAAAGAATTTTCAAACCAGGAGCTCAAGGTCAGTGAGTGATCAGTATATGATTTGAGAGCATTATTACAGTAATATGCCTGACAGTACCCCTGCTTAACTTCATAAATAAGAAAACTGAAATCCAACTTCCCATACAATTTTGAAGACATGTTTCCATGGTATCATTGACTATGGCATCTCACTCCATCCTAGTCTAAACTGCTTTGTCCTTCTGCAATTTCCCCAAATCTTACATTTCTTAGTTGCCTTTCTTTGACAGCAACTATTTACATGTTTGTCTTTATTATAATTTCTAGGCTCCTTAAAGCAAAGGAACTTAGTTTAGCACAAAATAAACACACCATGAAGCAAGTAAATAAATGAATGAGCAAATGAGATGGTTGGGCAACAGTGTTCTCAAATTCATTTCTGTATGTTGGAAAAGAAATGCATCAAGCCAACTCTAGAGCTATTGGGTAGAGAATAAAACTCCTGCCCAGGAATTCTCAGCCTTCACCTCTCCAGGAGTCATCTCTGCATCTTTAGAATTGTATAATATTCATATTCATTAATTTATATCAATGGATCATAAGGAAAATACCTAACAACAACAAATTCAGGGGGAGGCAGACTTTGGCCCACAGCTCCTTAAGTGTTGGTCTTTTACAGCAGGGAAATCACAGTGTGGTGGCTCAGTCCACAGCAGTGAGAACATTCCAACTGGCCACCCCAACAGTCAAACCCAAATTTACGCTGTAACCTTCAAAGCCCTACCCCAAGTGACATCTATCTATCAACAAAAGCCGCCCATAATAGCACTACCAGCTGGGGACCTAAGTTTCAAATCAGCTTACCAGGGGCATTCCAGATTCAATCTGTTAACAGAAATCTGGCATCTACTGAGTAGTCACTGACTTGGGGTGAAATCTGTAGAGTGTAAACCATTGTGTCTATCAATGGAGATTGAAAAAAGGATGAACCAGCCTAGCCTTTATCATCAGCCCAAATAAACTGCTGCCCAGCATGCCTTGGGTGAACATTCCTAGTTGAAAGCCCTCTCAGCCACCATGCACACTGAAACAAATTGCTGCTGCGAGAGACGTGAATGGATTCTGTCCTCCGGTTCACAAGCAAAGGCCACCTGGAAGCTCCATGCTTAGGAATTTCTCATATCTCTGTCCCAAGCTCCTTTTTTTTTTTAAAGCTGTTTTTAATCTGTATCATTTTGATGCATCACAACAAAGCAATTGACAGCTGGAAGACAGATAATTAGCCTGTCCCAAGGGTGAGCCCCCTTATTGGTGGTCCAGTGCAAAGAGGTCAGCCTTAGAAACATGTGCACACCACCAGCAAAAATAGACTCAGCAATATATATATATATATATATATATATATATATATATATATATATATGTGTGTGTGTGTATAATTTATATAAGGATACAATATATATAATTTGTGTATGCACTAGGTACATACATATTTATTTGTGCATACACAAACACATATATATGTAACAATAATAAAGAAAAGGAAGCTATCAATTTGAGAGTGGAAGGCAGAGAGAAGTTCAAGGGAGAGGAACTGAGGTGCTGAATGGAAGAAGGAGAATCAGCTCAATCCATTTGTCCGCAAATTTCAGGAATTCCTTGTTTTTAATAGCTGAGTAGTATTCCATAGTGTATATGTACCACAGTTTCTTCATCCACTCTTCTACTGAGGGACACTTAGGCTGTTTCCATGTTCTGGCTATTATGAATAAGGCTGCTATGAACATGGTTGAGCAAATTTTCTTGTTGTGTGCTGGAGCATCTTCTGGGTATATTCCAAGGAGTGGAGTAGCTGGGTCTTGAGGAAGCCCTATTCCCATTTTTCTGAGATAGCACCAGATGTCGCCTGGAGGGGGAGACCTGGTGGCACTCAGAGGAAGGACAGCAGGTTACCAAGAAGAGCCTTGATACCCTATGAGCATATACAGGGGGAGGTAATCCCCCTCAGGAACAGTCATAGGGGAGGGGAATAATGGGAAAATGGGAGGGAGGGAAGAATGGGAGGATACAAGGGATGGGATAAACATTGAGATGTAACAAGAATAAATTAATAAAAAAATTTTAAAAAAGAAGGGGAATCAGGAAAGTGATGTAGCTCTATTTCAGTTAAGACATTCAAAAAATAAAATTCTAAAAAGAAAAGAAAGAAGAAGAAAAAAACTAAGTTTAGAGGCTAAGATGTCAGTGAGTGTTTCAAACAAATTTTCAGAATGAGGACACACTCTTTCACGGGTGTCAGACATGAGTGGGTATTGAGTTCTTTCTGTGTTCCTTAAATGTTGACTCAGAACACTTGTTTCTTGTCAAGGAGAGGTCATGCTTCTTAAACAAGTAAGTAAGTACAGCACTACCATCTGATAACAGATGTTCTCTGAAAAATAAAAGTTTATGTTTAAATTAGAGAGCTCAGAGATGCAGTGTTGAAAGATGAAGTGTCTATTCACACAGGGATTGTGTTGCTGAATTTTACAGTAATTAAATGATCTTAGTCAGAATCATGAATGTTGGTGTGTGTGTGTGTGTGTGTGTGTGTGTGTGTGTGTGTGTGTGTGTGTGTGTGTTTTGCTAGGAATTCAACCCAGGACTAGAACATTCTAGAAAGATGCTATACCACTAAATGACGTCTCCATCCTCTTTATTTTCCCATACTATTATTTTGGGACAGTGTAGCATTAAGTTGCCTGAGCTGGCCTTAACTTCATTATGTGGCCTGATCTAGACTCAGTTTACCTTTCTGACTCACCCTTCTGAGTGATTCCAATTACATATTCATCACCATACTCAGACAATGGTGTAGCTTTGGCAAAGCACGGCAACACGATGAAATGAATTAACGTGGTAAAATTATTAGAGGAGTCAGGGAGAAAGCACATTCCCAGGAGGAGTCCACCTGTATTGACTGTGAATCTTCAGACACCATTTCCCTGAAGCCAACTAGAGGTCAGAAGCCAGTGTACAGGGCGGGAGATTTTAGGAGAAAAATGCAACTGGAAAAAGTTAGTGCAGCTGCATCCTGGTAAAGGACGGAGGTCAGTGAACCAAGTGGGGGATGTATGGATGGAGTCATAAGAAGGAACCCGTTCTCGACTTCTGGATCTGAGGCATCATCCTTAGCATCACCTGGAAAGTTACAAGAAGCGCAGACTCTCAGGCCTGTCTTAGACCTTCAGAGTCAGAGTTCCTGGCAGGATGGTTCAACAGGCTGTTAGTGTTCAATTCCAGAAGTGACACCGATACACAGCCCAGATGCGAGTGTCTCTAGCCCAGGCCCCTCAAGATCTTGCAAGGAAAACATCTAATGCTTTAAATCATCCAGCGGGGTTGATATCTTAAATCCATGGTTTACAATGCATGACCGGATCTATACTTGGAAGTGCTGGCTGTGCTGGTTCAGATAGGCAGATCCATGCCAGTGCTGCTAACACATAGGATGACAGTGGATAAGAATGAGGGACCAGAGATACAGTTTGAGGGCTTAGTAAAATAAAATTGTCTTTATATGAAAGGACCTCTGTTGCCCACACATGATTTGTCAATCTCTAAACCAATCATGTCATATGAATGTAGCCCTTGGTTTTATTTGTTCATGAAAATGTTATACTTTCAAGCCTTTACAACATTAGTGGAAGCAGCTCCTATGATGATAATCTACAGGGATGAGAAATAATTAAGGAAAGAATAATTTAGAATATTCCCTATAAATAAGTGGAAAAAAAGTAATCTGTGATTAATTAAGAGTAAAGTTAAGTAAAATACAGTTTTTTAACATATTCGATAGCAAAGTTAGCTAGGTGATTTTGCACTGGAGTTCTCCTTCAGTGAAGAAAAGTTGTCTCCCTAGAACTTTCCAGTGTTTATGACTCAGAAAGTTGAAAATATTCATTTCCTACCCATCCTATTAGGACTCTAAATGAGAGACGCATGGGAGAACAGCAAAATAAAAGGATCCAGAGGGTCCTAGAAATCTACAAGTAGAACAATATGATAGGCAGATTTGGGCCCAGGGGTCCCGCTCAAACTAAGGCACCAGCCAAGGACAATACAGGAGGTAAACTTTAAACCCCTTCCCAGATCTAGCCAATGGTCACAATATTCTCCACAGTTGAGTGGAGAGTGTGATACGACTTTCTCACATACTCTGGTGCCTCACATTTGACCATGTCCCCTGGAGGGGGAGACCTGGTGGCACTCAGAGGAAGGACAGCAAGTAGCCAAGAAGAGACTTGATACCCTATGAGAATATATAGGGGGACGTAATCCCCCTCAGGAACAGTCATAGGGGAGGGGAATAAGGGGAAAATGGGGGGGGGGGAGGAATGGGAGGATACAAGGGATGGGATAAACATTGAGATGTAACAAGAATAAATTAATAAAAAAAAAAAAAAAAAAAAAAAATATTTAAAAAATTGTTTTTATTAATTCATTCATATTACATCTCAATAGTTATCCCATCCCTTGTATCCTCCTATTACTCGCTCCCTCCCATCTACCCCCTACTTCCCTCCCCCATGACTATGACTTGGGAGGGGACTTCCTCCCCCTGTATATGCTCATAGGGTATCAGTTCTCTTCTTGGTAGCCTGCTGTCCTTCCTCTGAGTGCCACCAGGTCTCCCCATCAAGGAGACATGGTCAAATATGGTGCACCCAAGTTCATGTGCAAGTCAGTCCCCACTCTCCACTCAACTGTGGAAACTGTCCTGTCCATTGGCTAGATCTGGGTAGGAGTTTGAAGTTTACTGCACCTATTGTCCTTGGCTAGTGCTATAGTTTGAGCAGAACCCCTGGGCCCAGATCCACCCATCATAATGTTCTTTTTGTAGGTTTCTAGGACCATCTGGACCCTTCTATCTTCCCATTCTCCCATGCTTCTTTCACCTAGAGTCCCAGTAGGATGTCCTCCCCTCTGTCCCACTTTTCTGATAAGTGAAGACTTTCATGGGACATGCCCCTTGGGCTAGTGTCCAGATATAAGTGAGTATATGCCATTTGACTCTTTCTGCTTCTGGGTTAGCTCACTCATTATGATAATTTCTAGTTCAATCCATTTGTCCACAAATTTTTGGAATTCCTTGTTTTTAATAGCTGAGTAGTATTCCATAGTGTATATGTACCACAGTTTCTTTATCCATTCTTCTACTGATGGACACTTAGGCTGTTTCCATGTTCCGGCTATTATGAATAAGGCTCCTATGAACATGGTTGAGCATATGTCCTTGTTGTGTGCTGGAGCATCTTCTGGGTATATTCCAAAGAGTGCAATAGCTGGGTCTTGAGGAAGCCTTATTCCCAGTTTTCGGAGATAGCGCCAGACAGATTTCCAAAGTGGTTGTACTAATTTGCATTCCCACCAGCAACAAAGGAGTGTCCCTCTTCCTCCTCCCCATTCCTCTCACATGTGATCTCCCCTCCTCGTTTCCTTCCCCATCCCCCTCCTACCCAGATCCCTCTCTACATCTGCTTTCACTGTCTATTCTATCTCCCCATCTGAGTGAGATCCAAGCAGGGCCTCCCTTGGGCCCTCCTTGTTGCTTAGGTTCTTTGGGTCTGCGAGCTGTAGTATGGCCAAACCCTGATACCGTTAAAGATACTCTACTGGGTTTACAGACAGGAGCCAAGCATAACTGTCCTGTGAGAGGCCCCACCCAGCAGCTGCTGGAGGCAGATGTTGAGACTCACAGACAAGCTTAAGGCAGAGATTGGGAAGTTCTGTGGAAGAGTTGGAGGAAGGATGGAAGAACCCAGAGGGGATAGGGACCCACAGAAAAGACCAACAGAGTCAACTAACCTAGACCCATGGGGCCTTGCAGAAAAGGAAGCACCAACCAAGAGCATGCATGGACTGGACCTGGGTGCCTACACACATGTAGCCAGTGGGCAGTTTGATCTTCATGTGGGTTCCCTAGTCAGTTGAACAGGTGCTGTCTATGACATGGGCTCTGTTGTCTGCTTTCAATCACCTCCCCCCTGGCTGGCTACCTTGCCTGGCCTCAGCAGACAAGGATGAGCTCCTTCCTGATGTAACTTGATATGCTGGGATGGATTGGTGGGAGGAGCCTCCCCTTTTCTGAGGAGAAGGGGAGGGAGAGTAGGGGGGAGAAAGGGGGAAGTGGGAAGCTGGAGGTGAGGAGTTGGGGGCTACAGTCAAGGTGTAAAGTGAATACATAAATTTAAAAATAAAAATTAATTAAAAAGAAATAGTAATGCACTTAGTAAATTTTCCAAAGTTGAAGGAGGTATTTTGGCCTAGGATCTAATTCGATTTCATATTAGTTTGAAGCCTTTTATTCTGTGAATATTTATGGTATATGCTATGTTCCTATCTCTTCTTGGCTCTTAGCTTAATCGAGGTTAAATTAATGGCTTTACTCCAGGATTACTTTAAGTAACTCTCAGGATCCTTATTTTTATATTAAAAACCAACAAAACATTTTAGGACTCTTTAGTCTGTGCACATGGAGCCTTCATAATTCATATTAGTTAATGTTTTATTTAATATATATATATACCTTGCATCTGAAAATTGTTCAGAAAAAAAGTTGCCAAAATGAAGTCTTTATCCTTATTCTTACTGACTGTTCTGGAGCTCACTATTCGAGGATGGAGACCACACTAATGTGTTCTTCTGTTTCTTACAGTTGCAATATGTCAGGCTATAGGAGTGCGTATATTTCCCAGAAGTCCTGTGATTCCTTAAAAATGGGACCAAGGAAATTTAGCGCATCAAAGATTCTGCTCTGAAAACCCTCCACAGAGCATTTTAATGTTCTCTTTTCCTATTTGCCTGTTCCAAGGCTTGAGAATAAAATGATCTTTTAAAAGTTATAGACAGCCACACCGTCAGAAATGCTCACCTATGCCGCCAGCCCTGTGGACTGGCTCCCCTCTGCCCATTTGAGCTCTATGTAATTCTAAGCATCCCTGTAGAATCTACTGAGGCAGATATGAGCTACCCTGGAAGGGTCACAGTGCATCCACCACTTTAGAGATTAAAGTGTTCTGGAGTGTCATGAAGGAACATGCATAATGCTCCCTTAACTCCTGAAAGACACTGAGTGCTTTCAATAAACCTTAAATAGGGGTCAAGTCTTCAGTTTTGGGTTTTTAAAAAGATCCTATCCCAGAGTTGGGGAATACTTTCAAATGTATATTATTTTCTCTCTTTATTTGTGTGTGTGTGTGTGTGTTGTAAAAGTCACTTGCCTTCCACACTGTGGGTCTTGGGGATTGAACTCAGGCCATTAAGCATGGCAGCAAGTACCTTTCAAGCCATCTGAGCACTCCCCAAGTTCATATTCTTTTAGAATCAAATGAAGTATATACCTGACCATATTTTTGAAGAGTTTAGATTACGCCATACAAGCACCAGACTCAATATCAACCATGCTGCAAAGATTCAGTTACTATAACATAAAAAAATAGATAAATGAAGTATCCCACCAGTCAATCACCATGACACTACATCATCCCATCGTTATTTAAGTGGGTTGGAATCTGATAGAATATTCAAATATTAATTCATCTACCATCTAACACAAAGATAACAAATAGTGGTCTGCCCAGGATGCACAGGGGGGTCTTCCTGTGGGATGTGGAACCTATTAGGTTCTGGACAACAGAGAGGATTAT
This sequence comes from Acomys russatus, assembly GCF_903995435.1. NCBI lineage: Eukaryota > Metazoa > Chordata > Mammalia > Rodentia > Muridae > Acomys > Acomys russatus. Next base: position 38,382,170 of record NC_067168.1, on the reverse strand, counting down.
AAGGTACTTATGCAAGAATGCTGGGTTATCCCTCACCTGCCTAGACTATGCCTGTGAAGCATTCATTTAAAAAAAAAATTCTGAAATAAAAGATTTGACTCCCCAACCTGCATCTTCCTAAGGGAAGAAGGCCAGGATGTTATACTTGCGGTTTCTCTAAGATACTACATTGTATGAAAGTTAATAATGTTCCTTCTCAGACAGGGACCAGCTGCCCAAGAGGTGGAGGGAAGGCTTCACACATGGAGAAGCGAGTCTGCCTTCATCCCTAGAAACCTTCTCTCAAATCCGTGTCTCTTCCCAACTGCACATTACTTTCGATCCCTTCTTATGCAGAGAGCATTAACAGCACTGGCCATCTAGCACCATTGAGGTGAAATCAGATACATGCAGGAAAATGCCCTGGGTACCCACATACTGGCCGGGGCACGATATTGCTCTGTAGATGCTTTCTCAGTTTTTGCTGACATGTTCCTTATGCAATAATTACCTCTTTTGTTCCCAAGAGGGGAGACTCAGTTATCTGAAGGGCCCTGTCCCTAAGCATGTCCCCGTATTTCTGAGCTGGAAAATGGTTTTCCAGTAGCTACCTAGCCAAAGCAGCCTTTGGCAACACTAAGACGTGCTACAGTTTTGTTCGTAAAGTTCCACAAGGTAAAAACCTTAGTCAAGGTAGCACCATTTCCTACACCTTACCTCAGTGTTCCCATCAGTCACTGAGAGCTAGTCAAGCCCCCAGTCCTTCTCAAGGCGGAAGGATCTTTGTGGGCAAAGAGGAAAACCCATGTTCCTTGCTTGCTGTTTCCATGTGAGGGTTGGGTGTAACATCCAGGAGAGGGATGTGCAGGAAATGGGACTTCCTTGATTTGCTTTTGTTCCTAGCTCTAAGACATGAGGATGTTGAATGGACTTTTATGACCTTTAAAATGTCCCGGAACTTTCCCCATCAAGCTCCTGCCAATCACATATGATCTGATGATGGTGGGATGTTGGCCTCCGCTAGGGCTGTTGGAAGATTCCAATACAAGCACTGGTGAAACACTAACCCCCGTGCTTACTCGCTGCCTGGAATTTGCCCTCTTCTTTTTATTTACATTATTTCTGATTATTTATTGAGCTTGGGGAGTATACCGGTGATACTTGTAGGGGGCATGGTGTCAGAGGACAACCTGGCACGAGCCAGTTCTGTACGTCTACCAGGTAGGTCCTGAGGACTGAACTCTAGTCATCAGAGTTGGCAGTGGACTGCTTCACCCGCAGAGACATTTTACTGGCCCCAAATTATTCTCCTTTAGAAGACACCGAATGCAATTTAAATGTGAGAATCATAAAGTTCATGCTCTCATGAAAGTTCACCATGGGCAAAAGGAAAAGCGTGTGTGCTCTGGATTGACAGGATGCCGGAGGCATGCTCATTGTGATAACTTGTACGGAGGTATTTTTAAAACTCTGTGAACAGCCGCAGCATTGAGCGCTTCTCTGATTCTGATGCTTTTATCTTGACAACGGTTTCATTTTTTCCCCCCGTATATTCAGCAGGACTTTTTTCTCCTCATGAATTTTCTTTTCAAAACGTCGCGCTATTATCAATGTACAGTAAACAAATCTCTTGTGCAAAGAGCGCCTGTTTCAAGCACACCCTACCCAACAGACAGCACAACGGAACAAAACCCATTAATTATCGCTTTTTTTTTTTCCAGACAGCGGAGGGTGGACAAAGCCCACTTGTGGAAAACCTGCCGGCACCGGCATTTCCTTCCTCTTTAGGATATATAACTCCAGGGAGAGGCATAGACATGAAAAGTCTCTTTCTCTTTCTCTTCCTTTGCTTATATTTAGACAGCAATTTAAAAATAGATTAGAGAGCGATTCGGTACTCCAGAGGGGCTTGCTTTCATATCCGAGCTCTTGAAAGCACTCCAGATGCTTAACAATTAGAATTGTACTTTCTCTATTGAATTCTGGAAATAATAGCTGTATTACTGCAATGGTAGCCCTTTACTTCAGATTGACACTCACACAAAACTGTGTGGGGTTACACCGCAGCATTAAATGGGTGCTGTTGATTAGAGTTTTGAAACCAACAGGGAGACTGTGCAACATGTGGATAATAAGGACCAATTGTCCCAGTAGTGTGAAAGAATTTAATTGGCAAAGTCAAGTGCTCCTGAGTCACTGTCTGATGATGCAGCTCATGGTGAAATACACTAAAAATGCATGGGCATGCTCAGATGGTGCATTCGCGAACGCTGCTTCGGCCACACTGTTGCCCTAGGATGTGAGTATCTCCCTCCCTTGTCACAACATTTTTTATTGGCACTCTGCCAAGCTGCCTCAAAAGCGAAAGGCTGCTGCACTTCAGAGGGGCAGAACTCAGTCTCCAGCACTTCAGTCCAGCTGCTTACAACTTCCTGTAACCCCAGCTCAAGTAATTGATGCCCTCTTCTGGCCTCCATGTGCACCTGCACACATGTGTGCACATGTGCGCACATACACACACATACACACGCACACACACACCACTACTACAGCCACCACCACAAATAAATAAAAATAATTTTAAAAAGACTTAACATCAGAAAGAAAGACCAAAGAAAACATTACCTAACTCATTTGATGAGCTGATTTTTTTTATATGGTGAGATTTCTCTAATCTCTGTGTGTGTGTCTCTCTCACTCTGTGTGTGTATATGCATATGTGTGCATGTGTATGTATGTGCATGTGTTATATGCTGCTTTGTGGTCATGTTTCTGTTGGTTCATCACACTGTGAATCCATCCAGGGGTTAATCCACTGATAAAGTTAGAGCCCTCGTAATATGACTTCTTTAGAAGTATTTCCAAACCATTCACAGACGTGTACGCCACCCTTTGGGCAATTATTAATCTAAGCAAGTTCACAATCAAGGTTAACCATCCTGTTGTAAGTCCATACACATTTGGTAATCACCTGATTTTCTTGTTTCTGAGTATTTTATGGACATTTTGATAGATGTTGCTTTAAATTTATATGTCACTTTCTATTGTGTCGTCATCGGCTTACATTTAGTGATAGTTGTTGAATTACCTGTTTTCAGAAATGTTGAACAAATCTCTATTTACTCTAGATTGGGCACTGATGACATACTAAAGTAAGGATTCCACACAGGTCCAACCAAGTTGGTGAACCAACGCATTTATTGAGTTTCCTTACACGGATGAGGGGTGCTTATAGGAGTGTGAGTGACGAGAAAACATCTGCACCACAACAAAACCCCATCCTGTGATAAATGATGACTTCCTGGAGTTCACTTTCTGTTCTAGCTGAGTTGACATTTTGAATTAACCATCCACTTTGTGTATAATCTAATGTTTCCCAAAATCACTTGCAGCTGGGTTGTGGTGGGAGGAAGGAATGGTGTGAATCCCCCGATGGCCCTGTGACAATACCCCTATATTAGGGTGTAAATTGCTTCAATGCTATAGGCCCACAGTCCACTGTATTTGCTTATTTCATTGGCTACTAAGCCAAAGCTTACTTTTCCCCATGATGCCTAATGGAATAACCATAATATTCCCTGAGGAAACAGCCATGCTAGAACAATAGTTTACAGGGTTCTTGGAGAATGTAGAGAGAATAGATGACCCATGTTCACACTGCAGTGAGGAGTGTGAGGTAATGCATTCGTCAACAAGACTTCATTATCCCAGAACATACATAATCTTCGCATTGCCATTGCCATGTAATGAGAAAAGCATGCTACTTGTCAATTTAGAATGAATTCCAATGAATACAACCCAAAACAACAACAATTGCATTAACGTCTCATTTTCTTTCATTAAAATATGTTCTTTTTCTTGATGTAAATAATTTGGCATGTAAATAAGTTCAATGTAATATGTAGATAAGTTAATTATAAATGTAAACTGATTTTGAGCATAGTTACACTTTATAAAGGTTTTCGATGTTTGTCATTTGTTCTTATTTTTCATGACATGCTGTCGTACATACATGCATATATATATACATACACATGTAGATGATATGTATTATACGAACTAAAGTTTGAGGCATAAAGAAAAAATGCTACACCTATGCTAATGACTGATCAGGCCCTGATGGCTATGGATGGCTAGGATATTCTATCCAGATGCCAGTTACCTTGCGCTTTCCTTAGCCTCTATCGTGGAGATTCATGTCCACCTCTGTGTCCCACCTGACATGTGACTATCATGTGTTTTGAATGTAATAGTAACCACTAGTTCCTGCAGCCACAGGAAAGGAAGTGAGAAACTACAGTTCTGGAACGCAAATTCCTAATGCTGCCAATGACAGCTTTCCTTCTGATGAACCTGATGTAGCTGTCCCCCTTCCTCCCCTGCCCTTCCCTCTTTTTCCTCTCCAAATTTCATTTATAATTTTATAAAATTGAAAGGAACTAGGATTTTTTTTTGCAAAAGGCTTATAAATTAACTTTTGCTTGATTTGTTGATAAGGTGTAGATATCTGAGTTTAAGGTCTTAATTCATGTTCTCCAGAAACAGAGCCAGATACAAGGATTCAGAGTCGTGTGATTGGTTGAGAGCACTTCTACAAAGAAAAGATATCGCGAATAAGAAAGTAAGGCACCACAAAGAGCAATGGGGAAGAGGCAGACACTTGAGGGTGTGCCAAGCAAGTCCAACCCAAGGTGTCTCAGTGGGGCTCCCTGGTCAGCATTTCAGCTCCGACTGTGCAAAATTATAAGTTTTTCAGATCAAAATTAGGTCTGATCCACCAGGACTTTATGAGCATAAATTATCCTGGAACATCTTCCCACCTTAAGGCAAGAGGTTGACCTGTTTCCTGCACTTGTCCATCGGCCACCGGTTATAAGCAATCAGAGCTACTGCGAGCAATTGTTTTAGAGCCGAGGAGCAGCTGGGAGCTGTTAGATAAACTCTCCAGAGATTAGGAGCTGGTGCTCTGGTCTGATAAAAGATGATCCAATTCCTGTTTGATTTGGAATCAGATGGCTTTGGTCTCACTCCATTTTTTTCTGGTATGTCTGTTTTTATTCGGTGCTCATAAAACATTACATATAAGATGGCTCTCATTTCCCGACTCTTTGTAGTGCTCTGACTGCTGTGGCAGTGAGGAAGAGATTTGAGGGTAGTGAATGAATTCTCTTTTTATACCAGAATTAGAAGAATTACCCAATGTGTTTTGGGGACACTGCTATCTTGGAGCAGGCTGAATAGTAATTAAAGTGCCCCTTCTAGCATAGTGGAAGGTAGATGTGTCCGATTCAGAGAATGATTTGGTGGGATAGCTGAGTTTCTCTGTAAATAGTCTGTTGGCATGTGGTTCATGTACCAGGATAGAACCCATAGGACAGAGCAGAGAGGAGTGCTGAGAAATTCAGGTGAGCCATTGTCACATGACTTCCTATGTACTCTCTGTCGTGTAAGTAAATAAAGGTCCTGCAAGTGAAGGCAATCTTGGGTGCTCAAACTTTAGTCTTGGGTAAAAACTGGGAGCGGAATCAATTTACAGCACTTGTGCTGTTTAGATGTTTGTTTGTTTGTTTGCTTGCTTGTTTTTTGTCAACTTGACACAGGTTGGGTCAGCTGGGAAGAGAGAAACTTGCTTACAAAATGACTCCATTGGATTTTCTGTAGGCAAATCTTCAGAGCGTTTTTTTTTTTTTTTATTAATGATTGGGGTGGGAGGGTTGAGCTCACTGTGGGCAGTGCTACCCATGGGCAGGCGTCCCTGAGAGTATAAGAAAGCAGGCTCAACAAGGCATGGGGAGCAAGGTAGTGAGTTGCCTTCCTTCGTGAACTCTACTTCAGGTCCTGCCTCATGGCTCCTGGCTTGAATTCCTTTCCTGACTTCACTCTAAGATATAAGATGAAATCAAATGCTTTTGGTCATGATGTTTATCAGATGATGTTAATCTGTTAGACACCTGTATGGGACAGGAGTACATGACTAGCAGTTTGGGATTTATAGTCTGTGAAAATTATCTAATGGGTCTGGCTCCACTTTCTGTCTATGTATGTATGTATGTATGTATGTATGTATGTATGTATGTATGTCTATGCACATGCATGTATTAGAAAACAATTATTTTAATGTTAAAGTATAAAACAGACATCAGTTCAAGCAGCAGCTTGAGAGGAAAAATAGGTATCTCACTTATAAAGGAGATTATAAAGAGGAGTTTCAAGATATATTATAACTAAGGATTCATTTTAGCAAGAAGTGATTGTTACCATCCCTTTTTCTTTCATTATTATCATTACAACTACTCATATACCTGTGAATATATAAATAAAATCCACTGAATCTATTTAGTGGGTTTTTTTTTTTTTGTATGTATGTGTTTTTAAGGCCAACAGCTTAGAATTGGATAACTAGTTTTCAGGATGACCCCTGGGGAAACCAATTTTCCTCTTCTCAGCAATCATTATTTATTTATAGTTTTTCATTAAAGGGTGGGGCCCAGTGAGACTCCTCTCATCCACGTTGGCATATCAGCTGGTATTGCCATTGTTCAGGTCTTGTTTAGGCAGACATACCATGGGCATAGCTTCCCTGTTATATATAGAAGACATGCTCTCATGGTAGATGTCCTTGTCCTCTGCCTCTTACAGTCTTCCCGCCCTGTCTTCCATGATGCCCCTGATCTGTAGGTGCAGGAACTGTGTTATAGATCTGTTGACTGGGGCTGAGCATTCAATCAGTTGTTCTCTGCATTCTGTACAGTCTGTTCACAGAGGGGCAGAGCCACCATCACTATTAAAACCTAGCACAGTTACTCTATGCTATAACCAAATATACATATTTCAGAAGCCACTACACATATGTTGTCCAGCAAGCCTGAGGGAATAATCAATCTATTTTTGTTTGTTTGTTTGTTTCTGTTAGCTACGATGGAACTGTTGCATGAATGGAATGATATAAACTATAGGTTACTATGACTGGTTCCTTTCATTGCATATTTTAAAGATATCTATAATTTATCATGATCCTGGCATCAAACTTTCTCATGGATGAATAATGTGCCATATGTTATTGTGCATGGGTAAACTGTATCTATTTACTCATTAATATGTTGGTCGATATTTATTTATTTGTATCAAGGTATTGCAAATAATTCTGTTACATACATTTATTCTTTATAAACGTGTAGCTTCAAATCTTGTATATATACACAGGTTGACAATTATTGGGTGTGATGGAAATGCTATGTTGCATGTTTTGAGACACTTTCTTGACAGTGAGAAATAAGTGAGGGTCCTATTTTTCCTACATTCTTGAGAAATTTGTGATTACTTTTCCTTTTTTGTTCTAGTTCTTAAATCATCACCTTGTAGTGGATATGAAGTTATATCTTACCTCTAATTTACATATTCCTGATGAGTAATGCTTAATTTGCTTATTGGCCATTTGGATCGCTTATGTGATAAAATAGCCAATTAAACAGAGCTTCCAATTTTAGATATTTAGTTGGATTCATTTGTAGTTTCAAGCTGTGGGGTTTTTTTGTTTTGTTTTGTTTTGTTTTACATTTTTCTAGATGTAAGACTTTTAACATATAAAACCTAAAAAGTTTTCTTCAGTTCTGCTGTTTCTTTTATTTATTTATTTATTTATTTATTTATTTTTCTGGTTGTAATGGTGCCCAATGAAGCACAAATGTTTCTAATTATACTGAAGTCCAATTATCTTTTGTTGATTGTGCTTTGATGCCAAATCTAAGAAAATGCTGTTTAATCTATCATGAGATATACTCATAGCTTTTCTTTAGACAGATTTGTAATGTTTGTTCTTACATGTATTCTTGTTCCTTTTTAATTAACTATTGTATGTGGTTTGAGACAGAGGATACAAATCCTTTCTCTTTTGTTAATATTTTTATTTTAATTAAAATATAATTACCTTATATTCCCTCTTTCCCTCTCTCTAACCCCTCCCATGCCCTCTCTTTTACATACAGATGGCAAATTGCCACATCTGTTGAAAAGCCTTCAATTTTGGCAGTCCTGAGTGAATGAAATTGTGAGTGAATGTATGTTGTTGACATGGGTGTAGCCATGTCAAAGACCCTAGCCTCAAACCCATGACAAAATGGCAAAGTGGCCCACTTCAGGATGGGGGGAGGGGGAATAAAGCCCAGAGGGATGGAAAAGCCTTTCTCTGGTCCATGTGCAGATGTTCATAATGTGTGCAGAAAGTTCTTACTATAGATTTCTCCCCTATATATTTATGCTTCAAAGACTATTAACTTACAGAGACTGCTCCTACAGAGATTAGATAAGTCTACTTCCTTAATTCAGCCCCCACAGGAATTAGCTAAACTTTGTTTATCTGTATGTAAAAAATCCTGCCTCTTTATTCACCTGTATACAGCCCCCTCAAGTCTATATAATAAACACTCTGAGCTACTGGGGTGCTGAGGCTTCCCCATCATGGAGCCCAATATATGCAATCCTACTCAATTCCAAGTCTTCTGACCATATGTGATCCTTAATTATCCATTTCCTGGTCATGCCTGTCAGGTCAAGTCCCTGGAGATGTTCAAATACACGGCCCTGCATTTTCCCTTAGAAGCATCTGGACTCTTCTATCAAAAGTCTACACTGTATTGGTTTCCTTCATGAGAGTGTGGGGACCTTCTGTCCCGCTCATTAGGTAAACTATGAAATATGTAGGCTTTTACATTGCCAAAAGCAATAAAATTAAAGATTAATAACATGTGAATTTGTTAAGCTCATAATTGTGCACAAGCTTAAAAATATACTCTTCTACAACTAATAGATCAAGAAAGAAATGAAAAGATATATAGGAGAATCGTCTGAGATGAATGAAAATAAAGCAATAGTGTTATAATATGTATCTGGCCATGTTTACTAGGGAATTTATAGCTCAAGCACTTCACTAAGAAGCAAGAAATATCTCAAATCAATGATATAATCTTTCTTCCAATGACAGAAAGAAAAGAAAGGCAAACCATGTCTAACATAAGCCAAAGGAAGTAAATAATAAATATTATTGTGTCAAGTAATGAAATACATAGCAGAAAAAAAGTCAATGCAACTTAAACCTGCCTCTTTAAAGTGCAAGCAAAACTGACATATTTATGGCTAGATTAAGCAGGCAAGAAAGTTACTAGAATTAAGAAAGAATGCATTGATACTAGTCACCAAGAAATGCAGAAGTACTATGAATTATTTTATATATGAATTAAATGGCTTTGTAAAATATACAAATCCCCATGAAGACATAGTTATTAAAACTGATACAAGGAGATGTTCATAATTGAATGGATCTACAACAAATGATATAAACAAAAAATAACAAGCATTGCCCATAAAGAAAAGGGGAGGCCCAGATGGCCTTACTATAGAATTCTATCAAACATTTAAAGACCATATACTTTCACAAACTTTTCCAGTAATATAAAAGGGGAGATTTAACACAATAGTCCTATTAAGCCCATATCAATTCTTCATCAAAGGATGGCAAAGCTAGTTAAAAAACTGAAGTCAACATTGCTTATGAATATTGAGAATAAAATGGCAAGCAATCCATGCAGTGTAAGTAAAAAGGATATATCACAGGAAAAAAGCATAAGTTTAGTTCAGTATTCAGAAAGAAATGTAATATATCACATGACTGACTAGAAAAGAAGTAGTGTTTTTAATCTTCTTAATAGATGTCTCTCTTCTTTGGAAATGCCTTCACAGACACACAAGTCCATTTATCCTGCCCCGAATCTTTCTTCATCCAAGTTGATACCCAAGACCAGACATCACACGTAGAGTTACCACATGGCCCAGTAATTTCAGTCTCAGTGCATTACTAAAAGAGGTGGAATGCAGATGTGCACAAATGCTTATGCATGAACTTACCTTAACGTTATTGACAGTAGCCACGAAGTGGAAACAACTCAAAACGTATCAATATGAATAGATATTGTGCTTTCATGAAACATAATATTAGCTATGATACATGGGAGTCAAGTGTTGATAGATGCAACTAGAGGTTTTAACAGACCTTGGAATGTTGTGTAAAGTGTTCTGATATGTTTTATGTACCAATCAGGCAAATATATCTAGGCTGTAAAATTACACTTAATATTTAAATACTGGCATGTGCTATTGCCTTTTGTTATTGTTACTTTGTTTTTGATATTTTGAGAGAGCTGTACTCTACAGCTCAGGACGGCCTCTGGCTCACGGCTCTGGCTCATGTTTGTCCTGTCTCTGACTCTCAATTGCCATGTGGGCCTTTGTGAGCAGCACATCACCAGTTATACAAATAATGCTAAGAGGTGATGGTGTTAAATGACTTAGTTAGGCTTTTTGTGCCAAAGAACATTATTCCTGATGCCTGAGATATGGAATATTTTATATCTACTAGAGAATCACTAATTTTGAACATAGATATTGAGTAATATTATTGTTGAAAGATGAATATAGGAGACAGGGAAATAGAAGGATCCAGAGGGTCCTAGAAACCTATGAGAAGAACATCATGACGGGTGATTCGGGGCCCAGGGGAGTCTGCTCAAAATACTGCACTAACCAAGGATAATACAAGTAGTCAACATTGAACTCCTACTCTGATCTAGCCAATGGACAGGACATTCTCCACAGTTAAGTGGAGAGTGGGGACTGACTCTGACATGAACTCTGGTGCCCCATATTTGACCACCTCCCCTTGGTGGGGAGGCCTGGTGGCACTCAAAGAAAGAATAAGCAGGCTACCAAGATGAGACTTGATAGCCTATGACCACATAGTGGAGGAGGAGGTCCCCCTCGGTCATAGACCTAGGGAAGGGGAATAGGGTGAAAGCGGGAGGGAGGGAGGAATGGGAGGATACAAGTGATGGGATAACAATTGAGTTGTATTATGAATAAATTAATTAATTTTTTAAAAAGAAAGCATATTATTGTTGAGCATGTGCTTCTTGTTACCATGCCCCATTGTTGTGCCCCCGCCCAGGACATCATCTTCCTCCTACCACTTTGGCTTGGGCTGCACTTAGCATTTGGAGGAAGATTGCTCCCTCTAAGTCCCCGAGCCTGAAGGGTATTTCAATCAGGGGTTCCCAAGGGTCTGAGCAGTTTCATCTAAACACACAGAGCAGGAGTTGGGTGGTGATAGTTGTCCTGAAAAAGAGGAGATGAAGGAAGCTCACAGCTGTGTTCAAATGGTAGCATGCCCCTCTACAGAAAGAAAATGGATTTTACTTTCTGTGACACCAGAAATACAGTGAGAGCGAGTAGAGGCCAGCTTGGCTCGTGAGGAAGAGATGTCGAATCATTACACGGGGATGGAGCCCAATGCTGGAGACGTAGCCAAGTGCCTGTCCTTGGGGGCTTTACTGTGGCAAACACTTCCTTTCTGCCTGGTGGGAGGTGTAGAGGGTCAAGTGACAGATGGGACTCTCAACCAGAGCAGGTTTTGAAAACCACGGGTCACACATATTAATGTGGCATGACATCAGATTAATGAAACTTGACCAACATTTCTAACCTGGGTGTGGTAGTCTTTTTCTTGTACAAAATATAATTTGTGAATTTTTTTTTGCTTAAAAAAAAAACAAATATATCAGTCTAGAGAGAATAGTTTACACATAGTTATCTTCATTAATATTCTGTTATGCCTATTATATACATGTTTGATTGTAGATAGATACTTGACATAGATTGCCATCCATATGTATGTGTGTGTGTATGTATGTATGTATGTATGTATATGTGTGTGTGTATATTAAATGCACACTTTAGTACTCACATATGTTTTCAGATCCACATTGTATATTTAAAAGAATTTTTTGTGTTTCTTTTTTCTAAGTTATATATATGCATATATATATATATATCCTTAATTCCAGATACCCCATGTAAGAAAAGATGCCATGTCTTCCCTGCTCACCATTATCCTGCTTTGTTTCCTCTTTATTCTCTTTAGGCTCTCATTTCCCCATTCACAGCCCACCTTATGCTTTTCTGCAATATAGGCAATACATATGCATATGTACACATGTGTGTATGTGACTGTATGTAAGTGTGTAATATTTATGCCGACGAGAGAGAAAAAGGAGAGAGGGAGGGGGAAAATCACACAGTATTTGTCTGAATCTGGCTTACTTAAGTTAACTTATTTTCATATTTTATTTGAAAACTTGCTTTTATTCTATTTTGGTTAACATGAGAACTTAGTGATTTATTTAAGATAGTTCATGGCCCATCTTTTAAGCCAATACCACCACATTGCAGTTATGATACAAACTGGGTATGTGGTCCTCTCGATGTGCACTTTCTCTTTCAGGTCTCCACTGGCTTGAGACAGTTATTTCCTGGTGCTTGCAGGAACTACCCTCTGCTCATCATTTAGCCCTGTCTCAGGCTCGCCTCTCCTCTGCAGACTGTGCTATGATCCACAACTGGCCACCCTGTTTCCACTGGCCACCACATTAGTTCTCATCAGAATAGTGGCAGAACACTAATGAAGTCCACTCTAGCCTTTCACCCTGGGTCCAGACCCCACTCATGGCTCGACTTCCTCAGAGTAAAATCGAGAGTCTTGCTGTTCTTCAAACCCTCATTTCCTGACTCCAAGAGATCTCTCTGAAATATTCTCCCTCTCTTCATATATTGGTTGGCTTCCAACCACCCTGGTTTGCTGATACCCACCTATCTCAGATGCATTCTGGTCAATTCACTCCCTCTTTATCTGTTTATTGATTCCACTTATTCTGCTTAAATATATAATAGTCAAAGAGAGTCATGTTTGAGTACACATGCGTGCACTCACACACAAACACACACACACACACACATACACAGACACTAGCTTGTTAAATTATCTGTTGACCCTCTTTCCTTATAGATCCTGAGGCTTTTTGCTTGGTCTTGTTTGCTGCTGTCTCTGCAGTTCTTGTGACCACCCAGCACTTGGTGACTATTCCACAGGCATCAGTGGGTGAAAGGAAGAAAGAATAATTTCTCATGACCACTTAGACTTATGGTAGCTGGCTAAGATAAGAAATGAATTATCTTTCCTTTGATGAATGACTACAATAATTTATACTAGGAGTACTGGTGTAAGGATAAAACAAAATTATCTCAGGACATATGTCCACCATGTGATATTTGCATAAATAAGTTTAATCGAAGTTTAAGAAACAACTGAATGTTGAGAAGTATAAAGCCCAAAGGTATCTAATGGTTTTGAGGGAGAGATTCTTGTAAGATTTTCCTAGGCTGATGGCTTGAGTAAATTCAGATGATCTTCAAGCATTAAGAAAAAATTACAATGCCTTAATTCAATTCTCGAAAGCAAGGAAGATTAAGAAATAGCTGTGTGTTTTATCACATGTAGAATTAATACTGTTTAGTATAAACCTCAAGCCTCTCAGGGTTCCTTAGAGTCTTTGTGGCCTTTGCAATGTCACTCTAGGGTCATCTTGGCAGAGAGAGGTGGGCATATTCTACAAGTGCTAGTCCCCTGGTGGTTTCTAATAGAGAGTGGTCACCATTTGCTTTGCTCACATGGAGTGTGCCTAATACACCTTCAGGCCTTATGACCTCCAGGGTGCTTTGTCTCCCTTAGCCTCGCCCAGACTCTCCTTCCCTGCATCTCTCTCTCTCTCTCTCCTCTCTCTCTCTCTCTCTCTCTCTCTCTCTCTCTCTCTCTCTCTCTCCTCTCTCTCTCTCTCTCTCTCTCTCTCTCTCTCTCTCTCTCTCTCTCTCTCTCTCTCTCTCTCTCTCTCTCCTTCTGCTGTTAATCTTCACAATTTTCCATCTTAATCACATGCACTCATTTGAACACTCTGTGATGGCTAATTTGGAGAAACAACTTGGCTGAATCCAGGAGCTTCCCAGAGAACAGATGAAGCACACCTTTGGATGGGTCTCGGGATTAACTGAGGAAGAGAGAGATTTTTCCCTGAGTGCAGGAAACACTACTCTATAAGCTGTGGTTCCAGACTTAAAAGGAACAAAGGGACAAACTATTTGAACTTAAGCATTCCTTCTCTATGAATCCTGGTCTGCTGAGGCCTGAGCCAGCCCACACCATGTGGCCATGGAGCCACCTCCTGCAGACCTTCCTTGTCAGGCTGGGCCTGATGACCTCATCCTCCCTCCCTCCCTCATGTCACTTTTGCCAGGTATTTGGTCACAGCAATGATACAATTAACTTAAATCCAAGTTTTAAAGTCTCCTTATCGAAATTCTACGTCCTTTCTCTCCAGTGTGGCCATGTGTTTCTTGGTGGTCACTCAAGGGGACATTGTACATTCTTTGTCCGTCACTTCTCTTGGGCTTCGGAACAGGTTGGAATTCCTTGTACAGTCTATACAGCAGAACTTATAGCCATGAGGGAAATATGCTCAACAGATTCACCTCCGCCCAGTGCAGTTCAGCAGTCGACTTTACACATCTCACTCTTCGTCTCCTGCCTTGCTGTCACGAATCACACCTGAACCTCTCCCATCTCTGTGTGAGTTCAAGTTCCACATGTACCATATGTGTCCAGCTCCTAATACCTCATTCCTCAACGTTCTTATAGTCAATGGACTTTGCCCTCACATCTTATCCTGACTGAAAAAAATAAGTGCAAGCCATACTTATCCTCTGACAACCAGGACTGAAATGAGGAGTGTTAGATGACCTTGTTGTGTGTCTCTCAGATGTTACAATGACTAAGAATTGGCTCCTCATACTTCCCTTCAGGATAAAGAGCCTTTCCTTGCTTTGGGGCACAACTTAAGTAGTCTATGATTTTGTCAAATTAATATAAGTACAAAAAAAAGGAAAAATACATAGAAAGGTAGCATTTAGCACTTACTGTATGCTTGAGTTCTCTATATTCCCAATAAAAGATAAAGGGGACACTCTTAGTGAGTCACACACCACTGATCTGTGTGATGGTGCCAAACACATTAAAGGTTCTCAGGAAAAGAGCATAAGAGTGATAGAATCAACTCATAATGGACCCATGAGTAGAATCAAAACACATTATACGCAGGTGTGTGATAGATACCCTAGGTCCATGGAGCCAGAGACCCCATGAATAGAAAAATGTCTTCACATAGAGCCCTGGAAGATGACAGATACCTCAGGGCAGGCAGTCTTGCTCTGAAGACTTGTTTTCTTAATCAGAATGTAACCCAGCTAGCAAGTCAGTTTTGCAGGTGATAATTGACCATTTCAGCCTAAACCTGGAGTTACAAAGCTCTTAAGGCAACTTTGGTGGCTTTTATTAGATACGAGTCCCTTTTAGATTTCAGATTTACTTTTTAGATTTTCAGTGTTACTTTTATTTCATAATATTCTCATTGATTATTTGGGTGTTTCACATCATGAGCCCCAACACACTCACTTCCCAGTCCTCCCAGGTCTGCCCCCATTGTGATCTCCCAAAAATTAAAGAAAAGAAAAACAAGTCCAATATGTGTCACCCGTATACTCACTAGAGCATGGCCAAACACCCACAACCCTCGTAAGTCCATAATCTGTGTTTCTGCTGACTATAAAAGGAAATAAAACTACTCTTGCCATGGTATTGATGACTGCAGACTCAGTGCTGAGAGAAAGGGACATAGAAGGCTTCTGTGACAATCCCTACCCCCCACCAAGGTAACAGGCTAGACAGAAAGGAACGTCACCAAAGAAAACCCTCAACAATTGTGATAAGGATGCAGAAGTATAACTCTCTACTTACTTTTTGATAAACAACAGCAGCAACAACAACAACGTATTGCTGTTCAGCTGGAAAGATGGCTCAGTGATCAAGAAAGTTGCTGTTCTCCAGAGGATCTAGGTTTGGTCCCCACACTCAAGTGGCAGCTCACAAACATCTGTAATTCCAGTTCTCGGGGATCCAATGCCCTCTTCTGGCTTCCACAGGCCCCTGCATACACATAGTGTGCATACTACTTACATGCAGGTGAATACTAGCACACATAAAATAAAAAGAAAAAATTTTTTTAATGTGCTGATGTCATTTCCTCAGTCTCTGCCCCATCTTTATCCCTGCACATTTTGTAGGTAGAACAATTTTTTGACACCTACCCCATGGGATAGTGCCAACCCTTGACACTATTAATAATAATCTGCTATGCTTGCAGACATTTATTAGCCTAGCATAACTGTCTTCTGAGGGGCTTCATCCAACAGCTGATGGAGGCAGATGCAGAGGCCCACACCAAACAATGGGCAGAATTCTGGGAGTCTTGTGGAAGATGTTGAGAAATTGAGGGAGTCAGAATAATCAAGGAGACCTATAGGTCAAGACCTACAGAGTAAACTAACCTGGGCTGGGACCATGGTGCTCAGAGGTGAACCACCAACCCAACAGCATGCATGGGCTGAACCTAGGCCCCCTTACACACATGTAGCAGATGGGCAGCTTGTTCTTCCTGTGGGTCCTCTAACAATTGAAGTTGAGGGCGGGGCTGTCTCTGACTTTGTTACCTGCCTTTGGATCCCTTTCCCTTAGCTGGCCTGCCTTGTCTAGCCTTAGTGGGAAAGGATGCACTTAGCCCTGCTGTGACTTGACCTACCAGAGAGGGTGGGAAGGGGGTGGCACCCACGGAGGTGGGGGGGGGGGGGGGAGGCTTTCCCTTCACTAAGGAGAAGGGAAGGAGGAAGTGAGGGAAGGGGTGTGAGGGTGGGACTGGGAGGAGAAGAAGGGCAGCCAGGATCAGGATGTAAAGTGAATCAATAAATAAATAAATTAGTGGGAAAAAACTGTGCTGCTATTCCAATGGCTTTGTTTGCATGGCTAAGCACAGTGTAACCCGATACGTTTCCATCAGGAATTTGGTAAGGATACTGTGCATGAGTGAACCTAACCTTAGAGGATTAGTTAAATGCCAGGCAAGGACCATGCATGGTGAGGACCTAAACCCTATGCTCAGATGTAGTCCATAGGCAGCACAGTCTCCTTGTGGGCCTCATGCTATGGGGAGTAGGGGCTACCACTGACTTGGACTCTTGTGCCCATACTTTGATCACTTCCCCCTTGCCTGGCGATGTTGCCAGGCCACAGAGGGAGAGGATGCAGGCAGTCCAGATGAGACTTGCTAGGCTGGGCTTAGATAATAGGGAAGGAGGGCTCCTCCTTTCTGAGGACTAGGAGAGGGGTGGCAGAGTGAAAGAGCAAGGGTGCGAGCAAGAGGAGACAAGGGAGGGGCTATAATCAGAATGTTAAATGAACAAATTAAAAATTAAAAATATATATTTATGTGTCTTTAAAGGGGCCGCACCTTTCTTCAGTCTCTACTTCGAATACATTATTGTTAAAAGTTTTGTTTTATACTCTTGTTTCTTCTGGAATAATACAAATTGTCTATGATTTGAATATTAAATTTCACCTGACCTAAAGTGGACATTTCTGGATCTTCCAATGCCAGCCCCCTCTCCATGTATCATATAGACAAGGCACTTGGATAGTCTAAGCCAGTGGTGTTCAACTTGTGAGGTGCAAACCCTTTGGGAAGCTCCTATCTCCAAAAATGTTGCATTATAATTCATAACAGCAAAATTACAGTTATAATGTCACAACATAGATAATTTTATGGTTGGGGGTCACAACAACATGAAGATCTGTACTATTCAGAATCTAAGCCAAAGTGCTAGAACAGAAAACTATTGAGCACAGATATAGTTTATATGTTATTAACAGCATAATCATATTTTCATAAGCTCTAAGATGTTTTTTTTAGAGGAAAATATGATGATCATTTTCTTGTGCTTCACGACAATCATATACTTAACGGAAGTGCTCCGTTTAGCTTTAATCCCAACCTTCCTCTTTTTAAATACCAACTTTCTGAGTAAACCATGGTACTTTGAAGAAGTTTGTAAGTTTTATTTTGACAAATATCAATCGAATTCTCTATCTTTTAAATTTTCTTGTTTGTTTTGTGTATGTATGTGTGATGTGGATATGTTTTTGTTTGCTTTGAGTGCGTGTGTGTGTGACATGGATACATGTTTATGTTTGTGTGTTCGAGTGCACCTTAGGTCTTCTTCTCCCACTCAGTTTGAGGTAGGATCTCTTGGTAGTCACAGCCGTACACAGCAGGCATACTGGCCCACAAACTATGTCTGCCTCTCACCTATGGTAGGATCCCTGAGATTACAGACGTGTGCTACCATGCTAGGTTTTGTATGAATTCTGGGAACTCTGACTTGGGTTCCCACACTTGTGTGGCAAGAACTTTACCTACTGAGCCATTAGCCCTGCCCCATATCCTCTAATTAAATGCCCACAAAACCCATAAGTTAAATATTAATAGGTTTTTTTCAAATGAAGAAAGTGAGGCACGGAAATCTCAAAGTTGTCAATCAATTCAATTTAGCCACAGAGTCAATACCATACACCTCAGAACGCCACCCTCCTATTTTGAAGTGATGTCACCGTACTATTTTAACACTACTCTACTGTTTCCAAATGATGTTACCTACTGTGTGTCTAGGTATTATGCACATGTTAACTTAGCTCCATCTTAAGGTTATGAAGAATTTGCTTCCTAAAATAGAATACTTTTGAGTCTAACCTCACAGGTCCACATGCAACTATGTAGGTGCATCTTCAACAAGGTGAATTATGACTCTGCATTATATCACAGCAGTCTTCTTGACTCAGAACTTTGGTGTTCTATAACCACCATATTTTTAAAAAATATATTAGTGGTTTTAGCTGTTTGTCTGTCATTACTTTAAATTCATGTTCTTAAGAATTACTATTTTTGCAAATTCAATATCAATGGAAAATGGAAAAATCAGTAAATGTTCAACATTTTTTAAAATTTAATTTAATTTTACACATATATATTTATATTATTATACATATATACAATAGATTACCTATAGCAAGAACCATGACACAATCAGAAATTATATAAATGTTACATTCTTAGTATTTTGGCTATTTGTATTTGACAGCCTTGAAGAAGACATCTTTCCTATATTGGTGCATCTAAATTTCTGAATATAAATCAATCTCCATCACATATTGTCATTTTCAACTTAGAACCCCTATCTAGACCTAAAAACATCTTAACCCCTAAACAATTGTAAAACTAAGCTACTGGGTCTTCAAGTCCCTCAGAGACTTGAGAAGGAATAAACTTGATTACCTGAGTATGCTGGGAGTGCAGGTTAGTAGCTTTCCAAATGAAAAGATGACAGAGACAGTTTGCTACCTGAATAGTCACCCAAAACATCTTAAATTTAAAATAACTTTGCTTATCTAATATATGAACACACCACATGCTCCTCATCCAGGTTCTTTCAATGCAAGGGTCTTGAACATCTATGATGCAATGTCCAGAACAAATATAATAATTATATATAACATACACAACACAATAAATAATATAATAATATAAATTAATACTCACATGATATTATCAAATGAACTTAACACTTCATTATATTTCACTAGCTGGTAAAGTCTTTTAAAATATATTTTACTAATTTATTCATATTACATCTCAATTGTTATCCCATTCCTTGTATCCTCCCTCCCTTCCATTTTCCCCTAACTCCCCTCCCCTATGACTGTGACTGAGGGGGACCTCCTCTGCCTGTATATGCTCATAGGGTATCAAGTCTAAAGTCTTATCTTTGTTTGTTTGTCTGTTTGGGGGTTTTGCTGTGTAGACCAGCCACGCCTAGAATGTGCAGCCGTCTGAAAACAGGTGTGTGTTATCATGTCCAGGGGCTTTGGATATTCTCCAATATCCAACACTGCATTCTCCCTTCTCTTAATCTGTGATACTTCCGTGGCTTTTAGTGTCATTCATAAACTCAGACACCTCTGAAGACCCTCAGAGGTTCTTGTTACAGAGGAGCAATATCGGAATGAAATATCTTTTCAGTAACCTATCGGCTAATCGGATGGTTATCCATCTCAGTATTGGTGGTACTACATCATGCACTCAGGCAAGACAATGTTTGCTGTATTGTTTTCTTTCCACTACAAATCTCTTGTTTTATGCTCTTGTGGTTACCGAGTGTCTGCCGGAGGTATGCTTTAGACTACACAAATAATGAGTTTCTCATGAAATTTCATCACTGAATGTTAACACCCACAATTTAATCCTTCCCTAGGAATTCCCAATATGGAGTTCCTCCCATGCGCTTCAGTTGGGAATACCTTATCTGCTCGTCTATCTCTATGTCCTCTATCCACCCAGCTGTTAATTTCATTGTAATCAAATGTAGCATTTATATATACACAATAAAAAAGTATTATTGTTTTATCCCAATCAGGCCATTTGGTTTCTTAGTAATACTTCTGCTTAGCTCTAGTCCTGTCTTCAAAATGTTTCATATCTTTTTTGCTGACTTTTACAATTTCTGCCCTCTAAATTATTCCATGACCTTTCCTTCTTTTACAGGGAGTCATGATTCTACATTAATACTGAATTTTAGTTTGAAGTGTGGTTTTTGAAAAAGTTTTTCAAGATAGGTTTTTTTTCCCTCTGCAATTATTGCGCTGATTTTATTTCCTTTTACTATATAAAATAATTCAGTAAAAGCAACTTAAAGGGGAAGGTTTATTTTTGCTCGCTGTTCCAGGCTATAGCCTGTCCTGGGTATGCTGGAGAGTGAAGCCATCAGGAGCTTGAAGCAGCCAGTCAGATTACATCAGCAGTCAAAAAAAAAAAAAAAAAAAAAAAAAAAAAAGCAGCAAGTGCTTGTGTGTTAGTTCACCTTTCGTACTTGTGTACATGTCTGTCTAGGGAATGGTGACACTACAGTGAGAGAGTCTTTCCACCTCAATTAATAAGATCATATAGTTTCCCACAGGCATGCTAAAAGTCCACCTCCCTGCTGAGTTCTGTCCCCATTCTTCCCACTGAGCCTATCCTATGAAGGGACACTTCCACTGTCTTTTACAATTTTTACACTTTTGAGGAACATCACGGTTATTTCAAAGAATACCTGTCAGTTGAGCTTTGCCTAAACGTGTTCTCATAAGTAAGTGGAGGTTGTGTCCATTTAAAGAGAGAGCAACATAGAAATGCTACGTCTCAGAGCACGTGCCTGTCACAAAGGCAAACTCTCAGTTTCATCACACTGGCTTCTCACAGCATTTACAACACAGAAAATGCAGCAAGAGGAATCCCCTGAGGACAGGCTCGACTAGTCCACGTTCACACAGCAAGTGTCTAGTAGAAAAGAGAATCTCAATCAAATTTATGAATAACTTTTTGGAAAATACAGTTATTCATTTGTGCATGTGTGTGTGTATGTGTGTGTGTGTGTGTGTGTACCACATGTGGAGATCAGAAAGCAACCTCCATGTACACAACCTCCATGCACACACCAGTTCCCCCTCTACAATGTGGGTCCTGGATATTGAATTCAGATCTTCAGATCTTGCTCCATGTTTTAGATGCTACTTTATCCTGACAATAACAGATGGGCAACCACAGCTCTGAGAGCCTAACTTTCAAGAATTTTTTGATAGAAGACATTAGCTACTGAGTACCATAAAGCTCATTTGTTGAGTCAAAGTCTTTAAGGAAACATGAAAAAGGCAACCTCCACCCCAACTACGTATTAAGGGTAAACCATTGTATGCATATCTGCATATTAACTTCTAACTTCCAGTTAATAATAATGGCAAAAATTGTGTAATAGTTCATGGCTAAAAAGTCATGTATATAGAGATGTTTACTATGTTGATTTCAATCACACACACACACACACACACACACACACATAATGCTAATGGTTATTTTCTGAACCTATAACATTTCAAATGTTAATACAAGTGTGACCTTTTTGTAGAGATAATGTTTGAGCTTAGAGTTGTCAACTTTTCCAAGAGTCCAGTGTCTATAGTCATTTTCGGAAAAGTGACTCTAACTAAAAATAGGATAACCCACTGTAATTTATAAACACAACAAAATACTAAATTCCAATGTGCTCATGAGCAGTGAAGCACGGCATTTGCCACATATTTTATGGGTGACTAATATCCTTGGTATCTCATTTCCTCTGCATTGAAATAGTGTTGCTAATAACCACCCAGCCAGGATATTATCAAAAAAATTGTCAAATACTATAAAGCTAAACTTGCTTTGTTCAAGGTCAGGTGGCTAGCATCGGTGAAAAATGAGACACACCCTCAGATTTACTTTGCTTCAAATGCTGCCCCACTGGGCCACCCTTAGCATAGGAGCCATCTGCTATGATGGGGTCAGGCCTATGGCACATTGACCCGGCACAGATGAACTGCTCTGGGATGGCTTAGAGCCACTGCTGGGCTTGCCATCACTGCTGTGAATAACACTAGCATTACTAATATCACGGTAAATTGCAGCTTCCTGGGTTTGCACACTGTTGTTTTTCATCATTTTGTTCCTTCTTCGTCAACCAAGTTTGGCTGACAGGGTCCAAGGCTACACAGAGAGCCCCAAAATTGCTTCAGTAAAACCTGGATTTTGTGTCTGTGATGCTGTCAATAAGTGAGGCAAGGAGAGGACCCACTTCACCGAGCCCTGCTTCATAATACAGCCTCCAGGAGAACAATCTCCTCCTTCAAGGCGGTTTTTATTATTGCGGCTTTCATCTCAACAGTCAGAATAAATACAACCTTCATCAGGAGATCCAGACGTGCCAGCAAGTAGCGCCCTGACTTCTCACGTGGCAGCACGGTTTTTTAAAATGTAATATTGACCTGTTTGTTCTGCGCCTTGGAAAAGCAGCTAGAATATTGAATATAAGGCTTTGTTATAGGACTGTTAATTCTGTTAAGCTCTGTTCATACGAGGCAGCCTTTCTCTCCTCCCGCTCTTCTACTCATTCTTATTGTCATACGAGGATGTAGGTTACCGAGGAAGAGTCCCTTGGGATAAGCTACAGTGCACTTCTATGCAGGATCAGAAATCATACCAAAATTAGTTTAAGACAATCATGTTCAAAACATTTAATGTCAGCATTCAGAATGGAAATGCAATCTAAACCTTTCATTAAAAAAAAAAAAAAAGTGTACATCCTATTGGGACTCTAGATGAGAGAAGCATGGGAGAATGGCAAAGTAGAAGGACCCAAAGGGTCCTAGAAACCTACAAGTAGAACATTATGATAGGCAGATTTGGGCCCAGGGGTCCTGCTCAAACTAAGGCACCAGCCAAGGACAATACAGGCAGTAAACTTTAAACCCCTACCCAGATCTAGCCAATGGTCAGAACATTCTTCACACTTGAGTGGAGAGTGGGATATGACTTTCTCACGTACTCTGGTGCCTCACATTTGACCATGTCTCCTGGAGGAGGAGACCTGGTGGCACTCAGAGGAAGGATAGCAGGTTACCAAGAAGAGACTTGATACCCTATGAGCATATACAGGGGGAGGTAATCCCCCTCAGGAACAGTCATAGGGGAGGGGAATAAGGGGAAAAGGGGAGGGAGGGAAGAATGGGAGGACACAAGGGATGGGATAACCATTGAGATGTAACAAGAATAAATTAATAATAAAAAATTTTTTAAAAAGTGTAAAGTGTTAATACTGTCCTCATCACAGACTAAAGAAACTGTCCATATTTCCAATCTCAGAATACATGCCCAGTATTACAGTTAATAATTTTAGGGCTGTGCACTGTTGATATAGCTAGCAGAATGTTATTTCTGAGCTCTGGCTTCTTACTCTGCCTTCTTATCTCCCATAAGAGTTGGACAAATTATTGAACTTCTCTCTGTTCGTTGAATAGGTTTCTATTGAATCTCTACTATGGGACAGGTGTACCATTCTGATTTCCTCACACAAAGTACAGAGATAAAACTCTATGCCCAAATTATGTGTATATATTACTGGAAAGGCCAACAAATTATAAATACATGTGTGGTAGGTTATTATAATATAGGTCTAAGAACCCACATGTGTGTGTGCACGTGTGTGTGTGTGTGTGTGTGTGTGTGTGAGAGAGAGAGAGAGAGAGAGAGAGAGAGAGAGAGAGAGAGAGAGAGAGAGAGACAGAGAGAGAGAGACAGAGAGAGAGAGAGAGAGAGAGAGAGAGAGAGAGAGAGAGAGAGAGAGATGGAGATTTTAAGGGACAGGCTCCTGTGAGTATGAGAGTTGGTGAGGAAGAAAAAAGTATTGGGGCAGATTGAAAGTCTAGAGACTCTGAGAAGAGTAGACACTGAAGGATCCATCCAAAGCTTGTTTGGTGCTCACATTCCCATGAGACAGCTGGATGAACACCCTGGGGAGATAGTGCAACAGTGTGCTTTCCCTCTTGTGTATTCTGACACTGAATGGGAGACCCTCCCAGCGAGTACCATCTGGCAGACTTGTTGGGTAACTGTACAGAACTGAGTTATGTGA
Source organism: Acomys russatus (assembly GCF_903995435.1). NCBI lineage: Eukaryota > Metazoa > Chordata > Mammalia > Rodentia > Muridae > Acomys > Acomys russatus. The sequence continues at coordinate 38,357,837 of NC_067168.1, read as the reverse complement.
AACAAACAACTGCTACATCCTCAACCATCATAACTGGATCTCAGAATCATACTTTCCCTTTGTCTTTCCTCCTTGTATATAATGTTTATTGCAAGACATCACTATTAAGTTGCCCTCACTCCTGCAAATGTTTTCAATAGTGAGCTCAGCCCCACTTCCTTCACCACGTGTCTGTCACCCAACTCAAGTCCAACCAGAATATTAGATTACAGAGTTATCTTTAGGAGACACCAAAGGGGCTGGATTGGCATGGGAGAGGATGACCAATAAAACTTAAGTGCCGTTGGATAATTTAGTGATTCCCCACAGTGCATATCCTCTGTCTTTCAAGTACAAATGGGCCTACCATATTCAATGGCAGCTGTGTCCCTCATGGTCTTTGGCTGGAAGGAACCTACACTGTTGGATAAATGTACTCATTTTTGGCTTGAAAACAAAACAAAACAACAAAAAAAGAGATTACCTAAAGAAACAATGTGTGATTTATAAATTTATATATGATTATCTGTTCAGGATAGTACAACAATGGTGGTAGAATAAGGCAAACGCAGAGGGTAGGTGGGTATATCCATACCACAGGATGCACATTTTACCTTAGGATAAAGACAGCAGGATTTGACTGCTAGGAAGTAAAGGAATCCTGAGTTGGGGGAGATTGCCAAGCTGGTAAAGTTTAGAGTGATTGCAGCAGTGAGCGATGGCACTGGGTATTTTTCTTTTCTATCCTATTTACCACTCCAGGCATGGTTATGCAGAGCCAGCATGGGAGCTGTCACTTCGTTGTTCATAGGCAGCAGCTGAGTCCAGAATGCCTGTGCCCAGGAAAGTCCGCAGGCCTGAGTCTGAGGCCAGACAGATTAGGAGCCAATTACAGGACCTCATTTCCTCTTCTAGAGAGTAAAAGACAGGAGAATAACGTTAAAAATAATATTTAAAAGCATTTCTCTATATCCTATATTCCTGAATACCAAGTGGCTAGAGGGAAAACATTAGAAGAGAAAATTGAATCTTAAACAAAACAAAACAAACAAACAAAACCCCCCAAAAAACCGATGTTCTGAAAATTAAGAGTGTGAGTTTTCTGCCAGCATTTTAAAACTCTCTTTTCAAATGCTATTCCCTTCCTCCCCTTGATCTCGTCATTCTCTGCAAATGGCCTTGTTATTTTGTCCAATTCTCTTCCCTCACAATTGAGAGAGATTGTTTCTCACTCCACCCCTGCTGTGTCAGAGACTAAGAGTTCTCAAGCTGTCCTTGACTTCACCGTCCTGAGCTTTCTCTTTTAAACTTTGAGAAGTAATTTCATCCTGAATCCCTTTTCCCTGAATTTTTGACACATTCATGTCTGAAAAGATAAACCATCCATGTCACCAATAGAGAGGGCTACTCTGCTGAAGTGGTTTTTATGGTCAAAAGAAAGGCCTGAAATTTGAAGGATGGTTCTGGAAGTCACGTATAACAACTTGCATTTGCAAACACAATGACGGCTTCTTCAGCTGCTTTCTATTGAGTGCCTCAACATGATCTCTATCAACATATCTTTGAAAATTATGTGTTCTTTTACTTTAAGGACTGATTTATTTTTATTTTATGTGTATACGTGTTGCCTGCATTCATGTATGTGAACAATACGCATGTATGTGCCTGTGGAGGGCAGAAAAGAAATCCCTGGAACTGGAGTTGCAGATGGTTGTGAGCTACCATGTGGGTGCTGGGAATCAAACAAGAGATGCCAGTGCCCTTAGCTGCAGAGCCACCTCTCCAGGCCCTAATTTTATTTTATGGCTTGGTGCTACATAGATCGTATCCCTGATATTAAAACATCAAACATTAGTTAAGACTCACTTAAATTTTAAACAAGATCTAATTCCAGCTCAATTCTTTTGTACAAATGCTAGAAGAGTACCAAACAAAGACTTGGCAGTCCAGAAAGACAGTGCACAGAATCATCACACAAGATTACGGAAATATCTTGAGGAGTTATTGAAGGGAAGTGACTGTATTGGGGAGGATAAGCAATAAAAAAAATAAAGGCTTGGGGAGAACAGAGTAATGGAGCAATAAACCTTGAGGGTCATAGAATTTAATCGTGTAGTTCTGACTGCTTTCTATTTCCCAGTGAACTGGCTTAAGAGATTAAAGATTATCCAGTTTACGAGATTTGTTGTTGAAAACCCGGGCATGGGAAGTCGTCACAGGGAAATCAGTTCAAATTCCAGACACTGAGTTGCATCATCTGAAGAACAGGAAACTGATGTGACATCCCCCAGGAAATCGTTGTCATATTTCAAATAGAAAATGTTGACCCAAAAGCTCCAAGTACATGACACTACTCTGTTTCTCTGTCTCTGTCCATGTATGGTGTATGTGTATGTTGTATGTCCCTGAGCATGTTTGCACACAATGTCATGTGCTTGCATACAGAGGCCTGGGAGGATGTGAGGTGTTTTACTCTAGCGCTCTCTGCCTTATTGCTATGACAAAGGTTAGTGAACTCAATTGGGAACTCTCTGCTTTGGTTGTGATGATAGGTAGCAAGCTCTCAGGATCCACCATCTCTGGGCCTCAATCCTGGTCCTGCAGGCATGCCCAGCAATGGCAAGCCTTTTATGAAAGCACTGTGGATTTGAAGTGCCAAGCATTTACTCTGAATTGTCTCCTTAGCCCAACGCTGACTCTTCTCCTATTACTACAGTGAAGTGGGTGTTGTGAAGGAATTCTATAAAGCTGGTCAGGCTCATGTGTGAAACATATATAGCACACAGGCACATCTAGTTCAAAAGGCCCAGTCTATACCTGTGCTACTGCGGAACCAATAACATAACTCGGTTCTGGTCGATGCTTGGGATCCCTGCACGCACGATGTGGAGGCGGGACACCTTGGTCTAGCTCAGGGTCGCCCTAGGCAGCATGAGGGGATTCTCTCTCCAAACCCCACGAGAAATGGGTTTTGTTCAGTGGTAAAGATGCTTGCTTAGAGTGCTTCAAAGCTCTGTGTTAGATCGCCAGCCCAATCGATCAATCAGCATGAGAGAGAAAGAACTTTAAGAGTAGTTACTTTCTGTTAAAAAGATTGAGTAATGCCTGTGTGTGCTATCACGGACAAGATACACCAACAAAACCAGGAAAGGGCCATGATCAGAGACTTGGAAGAAAAATAGTGACTTAACTTTCAGAAAAAAAGTATGAAACATAGATTATTTAAAAATATAATATATTTAATGAAAAGGGTCTTGATATGAATTCAGTAAGAAACTAAAGTATATTAAAGGCCACTTTACAATTGGGAACAAGAGTGCCACATAAGATACATTACATTGGATTAGTTCCATAATGAAATGATACTTTATCAATAATAAATAGTCTACTAAAATATACTCAGTCCTCTTCCCTAATTAAAAGTAAAGTTCATATGATTGAATTATCAGATGGAGGTCATATTCAGTCAAATGTAATTTATGATTTTGGTCTTAGCTATCTTCACCAACTATGGAAATGCTAAAATATTTTACTATAAAGTAAAATTTCATTATTTACTATGAAAATTAGGATAGCTAATAATTCTAACTGCCTTATCAACCACAACCACACACTCACACACAGAGGCACACACATACACACACACATAAGAGAGAGGGGGACAAGGGAGGGGGGATGGAGACTGAATAAACAAGTAAGTAACAAATGAAGAAATAGATATATAAATAATAGATTAAAAACAGAAAAATTGGAACCTTCCTGAAACGGTCTGAGGCCAGCTGCTGGTAAGAAATGCTCTGTGCAGGCTATTGTTCGAGGCTTGCCTAAGCATCTGAGATTCCCTTTGGTTTACAAGCCTAGGGTTTTCATGGCTCTGTGTAAGCTATGCTAAATCTGATAAAGATGTGGACGTATTTCATGAATCCACAGCAGATTAGTGGCCTCATATCTCCACTTGTGCCTGGAGTGGTCTGACTGATGAGGAGGAAGGGGTATGAGCATCATTAGTTTGGCTGGAGTCTCCATTTGGAGCTGGTAGTAAAGGTTGTTTCTGGGTAAGAATTCTGTCCCGAATAAGAATGTGGAAACATGAAAGAGGGGGAAGAAAAAGACATGACTATTTTGATGAGAATCCAAAGGTTCTCGTGACCATGCCACATGGCAACACTTACTTATGTCAAATGTTTTATAATGAAACTGGCTAAGAATGGGTGAAATAACCACAGCACAGGTAGAAATGCGAACTTTGAACTTCAATAAAAAATGGTAGCCTGCTCCTAAGTGATATGACTGAGTGAGAAAATAATCTAGAGAATGGAGAAAAGATATCTGGGGTGTGCACTGTGGGGTGCACCAGCTTCCCAGTGTGTGTGTGTGTGTGTGTGTGGTGTGTGTGTGTGTGTGTGTGTGTGTGTGTGTGTGTGTGTGTGTGTGTGCGCGCGCATGTGTGTGTGTGAACTTAGGTTTGACATCTTGCTCCTCCCAAATAAAAATAAGTAAAATCGGATAGAGTTTGTACAGCACAGCATTGTCGTGCATGTGTCACTTACTGAGAAAGGGAATCACGTCAGGGGGTTATTAACAAGCTCTTTTGCAGCTACAGTCATGGCTATAGTGTTTTTATATCACACATTTACAAAATGCCTCTCCCTCTTTCTCTGGCATATTAGAGAATCATATTCAATTTATTAAGACTGTTGCATAAAAACCCATCAGATGAACTGTTAAATAATGTAGGATATTTTGTTTAAAATATTCATTGGAAATTATCCATCATCACAAAACAACTCATTCCTGTGAGTTAGAATATTTAGAGATCCCACTCTCACCCAGTGTGCAGCATACACGTGCTTTAGGTAGGATTGGTCTAACGTTTCTATCATATGCCACATTTAGATGTTTCCATGGAGACCATGTCTGCTGAACCTTATGTGTGAATATAAGTTAATTTTAAATGAGGGAAAAGAGTAGAGATCTCATAAAAGTGATGATGTCTATTCATCCAGTGGTCTGATTTTCTTCTCTCGTCTGACCTGGTGTGCCTTCTCACCTCTGCCTGCTTTCCTCCTCTCTTTTCTTCATATTCCTCTTTCTATCTCTTTCTGCAGTGTGCTCTTAACTTCACCTCCCCTCTCTTTTGCACCTCTTACTGAAATTTTATAGATAACACGAATTGTAACTTGTGGGAAGTTATTATACTTTTCTAAATATAAGTTTTTTTATTTTCTTGTGTATTTGGGCATTTATGATCTTGACATAACTTTTTAAATACAGATTTCTTTGGGATTAATTCCTGTAGGGTAGAGGCAGCTTCGTCCTTACCTCAACTTTACAAGGAAGAGCTCTGAGATCTACCTAGTAGCAGGGTTTGTTGACGTTGATTGGTCGCAGGTGAATAAGACTCACATCTAAGTTGTAGGAAGGTCTGCTGCACCAGGCTCTGCTAGCAGACCTGAGTCATTTGCTTGGGACAGACATCATAGCATCCACAACAGAAATGCAAGTTGCCTATGGAGTTGAGTTGGTCAAAGAACAACCACAGAAGAGAAGAAGAAATAAAACTATGTTTCACTGAGCATTGTATGAATATATACATATATAATATGTAAAATACGTACACAGATACAGTTTCTCAAATATGTTTATAGATTTATAAATATATGAATATATTTAAAATACATATTATATATTTCATATATATGCATATATAAATAGATGGTGATGGATGATAGCTAACCAGCTAGCTAGATGATAGATAATAGATAGATAGATAGATAGATAGATAGATAGATAGATAAAGTGATAAATGAGTCTCCAAAAATGAGGCATCTCTTAGAGTCTACAAAGTCACAGCACACAAAACAGACTCTACTGCGGTCACTGCTCTAAGAAGATACTAGAGACAAATGTCAAGGAGGACAGAGGAAGTAATATTTGTATGTAAAAGATGTGCAGCTTGGTCCTCATGTGGGTCCCCAAATGAGACACAGGGCTGCCTCTGTCTCTGTGCCTGCCTTTGGATCTCACTCCCATAACTGTGCTGCCTTGTTTAGCCTCAGCTGGAGAAGACGTGACTAGTTCTACCTCAACTTGATATGCCAGGGCAGACTGATATCCATGAGGGATCTCCTCTTCTCCAAAGAGAAAGGGAGGAGTAATGAGGGGAGAGGAAGGGAGAGAGAGAGGGGGAGGGACTCGGAGGAGAGGAGGGGGTGGGGAGAGCTGTGACCAGGATGTAAAGTAAATAAATTGGTAACTTAATGAAATGGAGGGGCGGGGTTGGTGCGGAAAGATCACTGTCTCCTTTATCCTCCTCTCTCTCACATAAAGGTGGAAGGATCCAGAACTGAAGCTGAACTGGAACATTGGCGAGAGTATTGAATGTGATGCTGACCTGACCTTAGCTGCTTGAAAGAACCTTAATGTCAAGTGGTCACTGAGCCTGAGTACCTGCCACCTTTGGGCATGGAGTATTTTCCCAAGGGTCTTCTTGTACTAAAGGCTTGGTTAGTGGTGTGGCTGCAGTGTGGTTAGATCTGGTGGGCACTCAGCCCACATGTGTGTTCATAGTGAATGTGCCATTTAGTGGCGGGTAACGTTGGACCAGATAAGCTACCAGAGCCATCTTTTAAAGGGACCTTTTGTCCTTTTACTCTCTGCCTCATGTCTACTGTGAGGAATGAAGCTCCCTCCAACAAGAGTTCTATTGTTGCTCCTCTGCCTTGTGGTTGGTGACCACGAGCCCATCATGGACTAAAGTGTCTGAAACTATGGGATTAAATCAATCCTTTCCCATTAAGTTATCGCAGTGATTTTTTATCTCCATAGTCAAAAGACAACAGACAGCCTTCATTGATAAAATAGGCCAATGCCCACAACTTCTTTTGCGTTGTTGCTGTCTTTTCATTACCACTAACTGAGCATAACTAGAGCCAGTGTGCCTTGACTAAGAGTCAGCCCTCCTGGGAGCTCAGAAGAGACTAAGGTTGCTAGAGGCCAGTGCCCTGGGATGATAATGCCCTTCTCATTCTGCTCTCTGAGGGCCAGGCTCAGTAAAACATTCCATTTCCAGTCATCAAGCTTTTAGCAATCTCCAGCAAAAATGTTTATGTGGTATTTTAGAATTCAATGGTTTATTTCTCTAACCCATAAGTTGGAGGTTTCAGTGATTGCCCAGCTATATTTTTTTTGGCATCTTTTAAAAATGATTTATGGTAAAGGCCGTACTGCCTTTGCAGATATTGAAGTATCAAGAACTGCTAAAAGGATAATTATCTTAATCTACTATTTCCATAAATACAGGCTTCAGGATAATATTTCTTTTAAGTGGTAATTTTCTAACATAGCAATGATATCGTGTAATCAATATTGCAGCCTGGTACTACTGTGCTGACAAAGTGAGTGCAATTATTTGCAAGAATTCTAAGTAAAACCCTAGTAATAATATCCATGGAAGGCTGTATTTTCAGGTCTATACTTGAAAATTAGAATTTGCAAAATAAATGAACCATTCTTCATAAACAAACAGCAAAACTTTCAGAAAGTTTTTAAGGAATGTAGATCTTATCACTCTCTACCAAGTGTCCAGTAAATCAACAGAGGGTTAGCTTTTAGTATATCAGACAATTTAACAAACTGCCTTTTCTCTTGCTTTTAAGATTTGCCTTTATGTATGTCATAGTATGAATGTCTCTCCGTGTGTTTGCTCATGTGTAAGGTGCCTGTAGAGGCCTGGTGAAGGTGTCAGATTCCCTGGAGCTGGAGTTATAGGCACTTGTGAGACATCTTACATGATGCCCTAAAAAACCAGTTAAGGAGGATCCCATTTACATGACAATTTTTCAGTTACTTAGGGGGAAAAAATCACTAAAATCCTGTTGCGTTTGATGCAGAATTCTTCATCTCCTTTCATTTTCTTATCTTTCCAAATTGTTCTCTTGGGGGAGACAGGGTCCTTTTACCCAGATAAATGAGAATAATTAATCACAAGAAGACTGTCAGGACGTATTCTGCTTGATAGTTCTGTCATTTGTTCTTCCGGAACCCCCAGCTCCCCAGAATGGCCTCCTGTGGTTGTGGAAATTCTCTCTGACTCCTGGTATTTGACCACCAGAGGTTTCTTCCCTTCATCAGGATCCTGCCAAGTGTGTTGCTGGAAGCTTTCACTGAGAGACTGAGAACAAGATTATAGCATCCACGATCACTTTCTACCATTCCTCTCCCGCACGGCCTAGGGACTGATCCACATGAAGAATGAAGTTCAAAATGTGGGTCAGAGTACATGATGCTGTGTAAAGCTTTTGCCCACCAGTGTGAGGACTGCAGCGCAAATTTCTAGAACCCAGGTAAAGCCTAGCATGGTAGCAGACACCTGCAATACCGGTGTTCCTGGAAAGCCTGGCTTGGTAGCAGGCACCCGCAATACCGGTGTTCCTGTAGCAAGGCGGGAGGTAGAGACGGAGAATCTCTGGAAGCTCATGGCCCAGCTTTCCTGGCTGAGGCAGTTGCAAACAACAGGAAGGGCCCCACCTTAAAGCAAGGTAGAGGTGAAGACCAACAGTCTGTGTTGTTCTATGGCTTCTACAAGTGCACATTAACATGTGTGTCCTACACTCACACACATGAACTTGAACACACATCATACACACCAAATAATTAATAATTCATAGTGATTATGATGAATAGTCATGATTTTATTAATTAGTGACAGGATTGCAGGTGGGGATTATGAGGAACAGAGTCACTTTCTTTTAATGCAATGGATGGATCCAGGGCCTTGCACACACTGCACCACTGAGCTGCACTCTCAGCCTCAGCTTTAATGCAATGGTTGGACCCAGAGCCTTGCACACACTGCATTCTTCTTTCTCTTGGTAGTTTCTTATTTGTCCACGAAACAGTGTTTTTATGTCACACCCTCTAGCTTAACAATAGAAGTTCTTGGGGATGAGGAAATGGCTCAGTGGATTAAATGTTTGCAGCACAGATATTAGAACCAAGCTTGGGTCCTCAGAACCCACGTAACAAGCCCAGGTGTGACCATGCATATCCATAGCCCTGGTGTTGTATGTGGCTTGAACACAGATGGATAAATTGGCCTTACTGACTACCAGCCTATCTGACTCAGTGAGAGCCTTTGCTCAGATGAATAAGGTGGGCAGTGATGAAGCAGGACACCCAGCACATGATGCTTAGCTCTGTCCTCCACATACATGTGCAGATACACACAGACACACAGACACACATGTACAGACAGACACATATACAGACACACATAGGCATGCACACAAAGAGAGACACAAACACACACAGAGATACAGAGAGAGACACACCAAGACATACACACAGAGGCACACACACAGAGAAACACATACACAGAAACACAGACAAGGAGACACACACAGGGACACAGACACACAGTGATATACAGACACACAGTGATACCCACACACAAAGACGCACACACAGGCACACGTACAGACACAGCCCAGACACACACACACAGAGACACAGCATAGACACACACAAACACAGGCATATACAGACATATACACAGACACATTAGCATAGTCACAAACACAGATACAGGCAATACACACACAGGCACTCACAGAGACATACTCAAACAAACACACAGACACACACACACACACACACACACACACACACAAACACACATACAGGCATGCACACATGCCCCTCACCTTCCCAGGGATAGGCTCTTAGTTACCATTTTCTGTCATATTTGTGTGCATTTCAAGCACTGCAGATAGCCAATGATGCTCCCATATGTTGCAAAGGGTCAGACCTCAAGTTTAAAACCCTTTCATTTGGCTGAAACTTCTTCCAAAAGTTAAGCACAGCTTGACAATAACTAAATCACATTTCTTTTCCCTTCTGTCCTCCAAACGTAATAAGGAATTCTATTACTACCCAAGATGTTTTTCCTTCCCGAGTTTAATAGCTCGCTGACTGTAGCATCAGTGCCCTCACCCCGGGTATCCCCTCCTTTCCTCCCTGGTGAAGCGGCCATGGTGCAACACCCCGAGTTTAGTTCTCATTCTCTCTCCCACGGGGCCTCCTCAGACAGGTCCCCTGTGCTCCTCTGTTTCCCATCACCCCTGCTTTCTAGATCACACCTCAGGCCCTTAAGGTGAGTATGCACTTCTGACCAAGGACTAGGTATATTTCCAATCTGACCCCCATCCCTCTAACCCCAGAACAGGAACCAACCGGGAGCTGAGATCTTTGTGGGAGTTATTCCCACACTGGATGCCAATCTTAAACTCTCATTTCATATTCCATAGATTAACCGAGGCATCTCTTAGAGAGAACAAGCTGAGACTTGCATCCTTTGGCAGAGTAGCAGGGGCTACAACTGCTGTCCATCCCTCCAGCCCCCAAACTCCACATTGCTTTTTGGCTGCTCTTGTTAAAGACAGCGGAGATGTCACGTTTTCAGACTTGAAGCCGCGGGCTGTTCTTTTGTTTCCTTCTCTCCCCGAGCTTTCTCCAGTCACTTCCAAGGTGGGTCTAGATGTGTTAGTGTGAGATGTTCCTTCATGTACCTCAGATACCCCGGCATGTCATTGTGAGGGCAGAAGCCAGCATTGCCCGATGATATGTGTCTCAGTTGTGTAGCTCGCTGGACATCAAAGTTTGCATAAAGCCTTTCTAAACCATCCAGTCGAGAGCAGCTCATGAAATGGCTGCAAAGCCAAATGCGTTAATATATAGGAAGCAGCCAGTAAGACTCCATTTAACATCAGCCTTTATTATTATATGTCTTTTCACTTGTTTTTTTTTTTTTTTTTTTTTTTTTTTCAGTTGAGTTTCCCTAAAGGAAATTCGAGCATCTATACCCCTGCTTGCCCCAAATTCTTTTAGGTTTTTAGAGAAGGACAGTTAGTTTCCATTCTTAAATACCCCCCCAATGGTCCTGAAGCCTTATTTCACTCCTCCGATAATATATATGACTTAGTGTGTGGGCGGATAAACCCATGCTACTGCACCCCCAAGGGGCACACTCACTGAGGAAGCTGACCACCAGTTTCCTCAGATCCAGTGTTTACAGACAGATGCACATGTTGTTTTCACTCTGCAGTCCAATCAGCAGACCCATTGGGCACTTACACTGAACCCTAATCGAGTTGTCATCAGTGGAAATGAGCATATCGTGTCAGTGCCTTTCACTATAGTACCCTGTTTCTTAAATGCTGAGGGGAAAAAAAGGATCCAAGTGCCCTCCCTAAACCACTTAGAGAAATCCATGGACACTACCACCAAATCTCACTCTCATCTTGTCACTCTAAAGAAAAACGGAGTCTGCAGCCAGCCATTCATTGGGCAAGCTTGAGCTAATGAAAAGGCCTGGTGTCTGGACAGGTAATGCTGCATGCCCACTGCCAGACAGAAGGAGAAGCTCTTTATGACCTTGAACTCATCTTCCCTCAGCTTGCAGTCTCAGCAAAAGGCCCTGTGGGCTTTATGGTGTTAAGCTTTGTCACGCCATCAGACAGCACCAACACCCTGATGTTGGCGCTTCCTCTGCACCGTTGAATTGATCACACACCTCCACGTATTGTAACTACATGAATTTTCAACGCACCTGCCCAACAAGAAAGCACACACACACGTTCTAGCGAGAAGCACTGCGTTGCTCCTCAACCAGCTATAACAAAAACTGCTGCTCCAACGGGAATGGTAGTCAATAAATATTTGATGAATGAACTAATGCATGCCAGTAGACACGGTGTCATCATTTAAATCAAATAGATACAAGCTTAATATCAGCTTACCCCTCACTTAGCAGTTTCCTTCCTCCATCTATAAGATTGTTATGATAATACAGACCTGATGTGAGGATTAAATACAATAAGATACATGAACACAGAGACAGCTTTCCTGGGAGATGGTGGATGATGATTTTATGTTAATGTGTGGTGCTCTCTCTCTCTCTCTCTCTCTCTCTCTCTCTCTCTCTCTCTCTCTCTCTCTCTCTCTCTCTCACACACACACACACACACACACACACACACACACACACACACACACTGTGTTAATACAGGCTGACTGTGCTTAGTTTGTAAGAAATTTTCCTTCTGCGAAAGATATAAGACTTTATTGATTTTCCTTATGAATTCTAAATTGCCCAGAGTAAACGCTGAGAGATTCACTCTGAAGTACAGTGTTTCATTCTAGTGTCTACTTTGTATCAGCTCATTTCTCTGCCACACAGTTTGTACTCTTGAAACTGCCAGCTTACCAGAGGATCCATGATGGCTGATAAATGCTCACATTATTGCAATGAAGACTGTACTAGAAGATGTGTCAAGGGGGGGGGGGGGGGGGGACATCAGTGACCTTTAGCAAGACAGTAGGGCCTGTGTGAAGTGCTCCCAGATCTCTCTAACAAGATGACATTATTTAGATTTTTGTTTTCGTTGCTTAGTTACCACTCCTGTAAATCTTTCTGTGTTGCTTGTAAAGGTTAAAAAAAAAAACAAAAAAAAACAAAAACAGTAAGTACACAGGATTTTAAATTTTCCTTAAAAATGACTGCCTTTAAGAAATGCCAGGGTAGTTTCAGCTGTCAACTTGACACAAACCTAGAGTCAGTCACCTGGGAAGAGAAAGCCTGAGCTGAGGCCTTGCCTCCTTCCTCAGCTTGGCCTGTGGGCATGTCTGCATGACATTTTCTTGATTGTTAATTGATGTGGGAAGGCCCCTGGGCAGTGGTCCTGAGTGCCGCATAAGGAAAGCTGAGCAAGCCAGGAAAGCATGCCAATGAAAAGGGTCCCTCCATGCATGGTCTCTGTTCCAGTTCCTGCCTCAGTGATGGGCTATATAACCGATAAACTAAAACAACCCACTTCCTTGCCCAAACTGCTTTTGGTTGGAGTGTTTTTCTTTATCACAGCAACAGAGACAGGGAGGACCTGCTTTGCCGAGGGAGATGCAGATAGCTGGAAGGGATGCAAGTATTTCATAAAGTACCAGGGAAAGACAGAAGAGAAACTGACGTACACCAGCTGTGTTGGAAATAGACACAGCCCCCTCAAATGAGGCAAAAGATTGCAGATTGCACCTGCCACCTCATGACAGACAAAGCCAGAATACTTTCAGTAGCAATGAAGGAGGTGGACTGTTTGTGGTACTTTAACAGGGACCACTTGGTATTCCATCACTGACTTTTCTACCAGATAGGTATGGGTATTTCTAGTATCGGCCTGTCATATTTTGTCCATAGACATTAGAAAGAACTGGAGCAAAACCTTTTTTAAATTAAGTTTTTCTCATCCTTTTGTTAGTTTCTTGAGGATTTCATATAATGTACTTAGATATATATCAATACCTTCCACTGACTTCCACTTCTCCTCTTTGTCATCCAGCCAATATTGTATCTCCTCTATTGTTTAGAAATTCATCTAATCCAATTTAAATTTAAATACTATTGGTTGTGGGGCTTTCAATGGGAGCACTGTTGACCTCTCAGGGGCCATGCCTCTAAAGAACAGTGACAGGGGCCATGCCTCTAAAGAACAGTGACTCTGGCCCTTGGGGAATATATATATATATTTGTTCACCCTACTTTCACTTTGCTTTCTCTGCTTCTACTTGTGATGGAGGATGTGGTCTCTCAGCTTCTGGCCCCACCTTCCTGCTGTCATGTGGTCTCTGCCTTTATGGGCTTTCCCCCACTGGAACCATAAGCTAAAATAATCTCCTTTCTCCTTTGCCTTGTTCATGGTATGTACAGAAAAGCAGCAAAGACCGTTCTTTATTAAAAATCTCCTGGTCATGTGATGGCTTCTGATCTCTCTAATGTGTCCCATCAGTCTATGTATGTTTCCATCTTTATGTAATACTGCATTTCAGATTCCTAAGGACTTGTAGAAAGTTTCAAATCAGGAAGTGTATGTTTGAGCTCTGTTTTCTGTTTGTTTCTGCTAGTTTGGGCACCATGGAACTTCATGTGAACCTTAGAATAGGCTTTTCTATTCTGAACAAGAGCACCATAGGGGTTTAATAGAAAATGCATAGAATTTGCCTGTCGCTATGGGTGAAAATGACATGCTATCAAATCCCATACTCTGTGAACATGGGTTATCTGCCCATTTGATTATGCCTTCATTAGTTTTTCTCAGAAAAGCTCTATAGATATATAAATGATTTTGCTGTTTTGATTCCTAAGAATCTTATTCCCTTTAATGACTCCGTAAAGTAATTTTAAAAATTCAGTTTCTGATTCTTCACAGTGTATAGATTTGCAATTGATATTTAGATATTGAATATGCTATTTTATTGGATTCATTTAGTGTGTGTGTGTGTGTGTGTGTGTGTGTGTGTGTGTGTGTGTGTGTTTGGGTATGTGTGTGATTTTTATGTTTCTTAAATATGAGGTAATGCTGACTGAAAACAAAACTTTACTTCTTACAGTTTAAGTGCCTTTTATTTCTTTTTCATGCCCAATTGCTTGGGTTAGAACATTCATTAGAATATTCAATGTGGAGTAGAAGTGTTTATGGTAGATATTATGGGCTTATTCCTGACATGTGTATATGGTGAGTTAGTTTCTTTTTGTTACTATTTTACTGATTGGTTTTTAAATATGAGACAGTATGAAATTTTAGAAAATGGTTTTCTGTAGTTGTTTAGATAATTGTGCTTGGGAGTAAATGTTTGATCATAATCTGAAAAGAAGTTCCTGGCCATCAATAGTGTTATTATTGCCCATCCAGCTGTTGTCTTTTGCACTATGATCAATAAACTTGTTGTTATTTTTAACTTTCATGCCATTATTCCAAATGGTGAAATCCCAAAAGATCAGAATCTTGAAATATAAAACTTCAAAAGATCATAATCTTGAAAATATTATCTAGGAAAAATACCTTAATGATTATATATTTTATATATAATAATTATATATTATATATAATCAATGGTATATATTTTATAAACCATCTTATATTATGAAATGGACAATAATAACTTATACTTAAATTATAAATACATGGTATAAACAAATAATAAGATATCAGCACAATAATTATAATAAAATGAGAAATATTAGGAGAAAGATGCATAGCCGCCTAGCTGTTCATGTACCAGCTTTTGCAGTTGTCTGAGATATCTACACATACAATCCCCACTACTCACAGAAATGGGCTATGAAAATTTTACCTTTAACTTAAAGCTCATTTCTTTATTTATTGAAAAGATTCTGTATTTTTGCATACAAAGTCAATACTTTATACACAAACTAAACTCAAGATCACAGTCTACATAACAGTCAAATTCACAACAGACAAGAAATACATACAAGAATATACTATAGTATTGGAAATTTTGTAAATATGAATGATGACAGAATTATGAAAATTGGGATTAGTACAAAAACACAAGCAAGGATAAAAGAAACAAAAGAAAATTCAATGTGTAAATAAGGTAGATTATGGGACACTGACAAAAGTACTTCTGTGGCCCGGCTGGGTTTCAGAATGGTTTCCAGGACTTCGAGCCTTGCATCATAATGAGCAACTGCCTTGTTTCTTTTAGGGCATGGCTCTTCTGTATGCAAGTGTGCCGTCCAGTCTGTACTTGATACTGCTTCTTGTAAAGGTCTTCTTCTGTGACAGAGGGCACCAGAATAAGTATTTCATCTTCAAATGCCTTACCTTGTGGGGTGTTTCTGTTAATCTGGGTGATTAGAAATTAGTTTTGCGTCGTTTGCTCTTCGGCCGAGCATAAACTTGGTGGACACAATGTTGATGGCTTCATGACAGCAGGAGGCCACCAATATCCTCTTAGCCCACAGTGTGTTCACAAGTACTTTCAAAGAAGTACGACAGCAGCATCAACAATAACAGCAGCTTCTTTCTCCTACCTCTCCTCATTGTTAACTTCCTCTTCTTCCTCCTCCTTCTCTTCTTTAATCTTTCTTTTTCTTCCTTCCTTCCTTTCTTTGTAAATTTTCATTTATTACTTTGGATAGGGTCTTCTTAGATATAGCCCAGGCCGGCCTTGATCTTACCATTTGTTTATACTGCATTCATTCAGGTACCCCCAGAGGCCAGAAGCTAAAAAAAAAAAAAAAAAAAGAGAGCCAATTAATGTGTGTGCTGAGAACCAAACCCAAACTTGGATCTTCTGGAAGAGCAGAAAGTGCATTTAAACCCTGAGCCATTTCTCCACTCACAATTTGGGGGCAATTTTGTCTAGTACTTAAGGCCATTGAGTTATTTGAGGGAAAAGAGTTGTGGCTGCCATTGTTTTGCTTTCCATTCTGTTAATGAGATGCATTGCATTGATAGATTTTCATGTGTTGAACCATCCTTGCATTTGAGGAATAGTTCTCACTTATTCATAGCATATGATCCCTTCAATACACTCTTGAATTAAGTTTTCTAGTATTTGGTTGAGGATTTTTGTCTCAATTGTCATGGGGTTTGAGGTTATCATTTAGGTTTCTGGAAGTGGACTTATGTGATTTTTATCTCAAGGTAATACTATTGTTTTAATTGAATGCCTGATTGTTCTGTTTTGCTAATAAAGATTCAGGAGCCAGATGTTGCAATGAAAAACCTGCTAGCTCAGAGAGGCAGAGAAAGCACACAGCTGACCTTCCTACTCAGCTCACATCTGGATGGGAAAGGCCTAAAAGGCTCACTAGCTCAGCTGACTGCTCAGGAAGAAAAGGCAAAACAAAACCAAAAACCAAACAAACAAACCAAAAACCCAAGGCCAAAGGCTTGCTAGCTCAAGCCCCCACCCCAAAACCAAAGACCAAGGATCTGAGGAGCTCAAGAGTTAAAGAGCTAAGGGCCAAAGAGCTAAAAGCTAAAGAGCTGAGGAGCCCTTCTACTTCTACAAGCTGTCTTAAATACCCCTCAACTCAAAGTCCCTCCTACTCTTTAATCCCTTTCAGCTGCTTTCTTGCTCCACCTCTTGACCTAGGGTTAATTTTATTAAATCCTGTATACAGAAAGATCTTGGATTAAAGGTGTGTGTTAAGGGATCAACTACGCCAAACAAAGGACAAGATTTTATAGTTCACAATCTCAGGAATCACAATGGGATCAAAGATGGGTTTTACAGTTCACAATCTCAGGGATCACTTTGGGATCAAATATCCTGCAACATAATATTAGTTTTATAATGTGAGTTAAAATTATTTTATCTTCATTCTTTCAGAGGAATTTAAGAGTTGGTATTAGTCCTCCTGTAGGTACTTGACAAATTTGAGCAAGGGTTGGCCCCAAGCTTTCCTTCATTGAAGGAATTTGATTATTGCTACAGACTTTTCGCTATATAAGATTCCACTCAGCTATCCAAGTGCTGGGTGACTTGGTTTGGGAGTTTCTCAGTATCTAGGATTTTTGTCTATTTTGTTAAACCTGCCTAGTTGATGCAATGCAACTCACATTATTGTCTTTTGAGCATTTTTATTTATTAGAATTTTAGTAACATATCAATTTTGCTATTGCAATTATTCTGTGCTTGTGGGCAGAGACAGTAAGACAAAACTTGCTTCAGAAGGAACATGAGCGAGTTAGGCTCAGTAGAAGATAGAGGGGAGGAAATGACAACACAGCGAGCCTGAAGCCCAGACACCTCTTTCCCCTGAGGGATTTGCAGCCTCTGGAGCCTCTTTTCATGTTAAAGAGTCTGTAACACTTGCCACTACACTTTGCTTTCCCTTTTCTCTGAACTCTTTCCTTGTCTCTCAATTCTTTAATTAATAAAGAGAAAGAACCCACCTACTAGTGGGTGTCACACACAACGTTTGCTGAGGGGTGAATCCTTAGTGTGAAGTGAACTTGAACCTTGGTGTCAAGTATTCATTATGAGTTAAGCATCTATCTATGCATGGTCTGAACATGGTGATATCCTGAGTCTGTCGCAGTGAACAATGCAAGGAAGTTCTCAATCTTATGTAAGCCCTACTCGCAGAGAGGTTTAAAATGCTTGCATCACTTATTTAAACCCTCACAACCTCACCTTTTATGGAGTATGGCTTTGTAAGTGAATTCCGTTGTGTGCTCTTTTTTCCTTTACACATTGCTCTGGCCAGTAAGAGGTTAAACCCAACCTGAAGATGGTGTCGCTTTAGTTCTTCAGCCCCCTCTCAATTAATGTTGCCTTATTTAAAAAAAAAAAAAATAATCTGGCCTAAAGAAAAAGTGACCCAGATGATTTTTCACTACATCTGAGTCATGACTTTCTTCTTTTCATGATGTAGAGGACTGAACCCACATGCCAAGCCTGATGCAGTGTCACTGAGATTAGGTGCCTAATTGTTGGCGTTCGGGCTACTGTGTTTGGAGAGTGAAGTAAACTCACAGGCTTGTGTTCAAGTGGAGATAATAGCCAATTTCAGTGCCAGCAGGAGTGTCCTCATAGTGTGGAACCCAAAGCGTCTGATCAAGGCTGCTCAGCAGATAGAGGACTTGTTCATGGTGAGTTCTGCTTCTTGATGATGAAGATAAGGGAGAGCACCTGGCCTGATATGTGGGTGGCTGGGTTTATATGGGAGGAGCCTGCCCACAGGATGGCCCCCGCCTCATTTCTTTCAGATGAACTATAAATAACGGCACCTATTGAGCACGGCAATGGAGATGAAGAAGTGGGGCTAGGATTTTCATGGCATACTTTCCATTACTTCTTTGTCTTTCCTGTGAGTTGATGTTGAATGCTAGATTCTTGGAGAACAGAAACAATGTATTAGCTGATGTGAAATGGGTAAGATTGTGGCAGACACTTTCTAGCAAAACACTCATCCTGAGTCGGTCCGAGAAAGCTTTGTCCTGAGATTGGTGATGACAGGCACAGTAGACAGGAGATGGAAAGAGAATAGAACATCAATATATTTCCAGATCTATCCCTTCACTTTTAGAGACATGGGAAAAGAAGAACAGAGCCAGGCATGCCTTCTTTGTTTTTAAAGATCATGAGCAAGTATGAGTCTTCTGAGAACGCCTTGCCAAGTAATCTCAGCCTCATTCAATTTGTGAGACACCGGTGCACATCTATTTTAGATGATAAAGGATCCCAGAAATATTTCTAAGCAGAGACTATCGTTAGTTAAACAATAAACTCTAGACGCTCTCTATCAGTGACTGACCTGAAATCTATGCCGTAATTATGACAAATAGAGGTTGGAAGCACCACACATGGGCCTCATCAGCACCCTGCTCCTCCACAGTCGACAGGATCCAAGAGGCCATTTATCATTACAATTCCATCAGCCCCCGTTTGCCTGCATTATTTTAACATTAACCTTTTCCACCTTATGTCTTTGAAAATAATTTACCTTAAATAGCCCAGAAAAAGAAACGGCTGACTTTTCTCCATTTAAGTAGTTAATGGAGGATCTAGAGTCAAATCTGAAGTCATACAATTTTTTTAAAATGACTATTTAAGCTGAAAGACAAATAGCTGGTTAAACAGATCTCCATATCTTCTGGATCCTACATTTTTCCATCCTGTTCTTGCCACAGTGTCTCCTAGGCCTTAGATGGGGTGACAGGAATGTCTTGTTTAGGGCTGAGCGAACATCTGTCACCCACCATCAGCATCTTCTGTGGCCTTGACTTTCTGTGATCTTCACCATTCTCTGCACAGAGAGGCTTCCCTGATTTACACCAAGAGTAGCATTTGTCTATGGGTGTAAACATAAAGTTTTAGAAGCTCAATATTATGTCTGTTTAGCTACACAATAGTATTTTGTTTCCTACTAACACAGTCTTTCAGCCCTTATGTGGTTTTGATGAATTGTTTTGTTATTGTTTTTTTTTTTTTTTGTTTTTTTGTTTTTGTTTTGGTTTTTGGTTTTTTTTTTTTTTTTTTTTTTTTTTTTTTTTTTGGTTTTCTGAGACAGGGTTTCTCTGTGTAGCCTTGGCCATCCTGGACTCACTTTGTAGACCAGGCTGGCCTCGAACTCACAGCGATCTGCCTGCCTCTGCCTCCCGAGTGCTGGGATTAAAGGCGTGCACCACCACGCCCGGCTTTTTTTGTTATTGTTGTTCTTTGTTTTTTGTATCAAGCATAGACTCCTTCCTGTGGAATAGGTTCAAATGTCATATCTAAGGTGGCTTGGTTATTGTCATTGACAGTGGTGCCACTATTGCAGGGCTGGGCCTATTTTGCCTGACGAATGGGTCTCATTGTCTGTAAGATTCACAGCTAGGCAAGAACCAATGATGCCTTTTCTTCTCCAGAAGCCTACGTAAGAGCGTCCAGGATTATGAAAGTGATCCATTAGGGAGGAAGCTTCCAGCTTGTTTTGGGTAGGCTGTCTGCTCTGCAAGCTCCAGAGATCCTCTGTCTGCATGCCTGCTCCAATACTTACTCTACAGTGTTCTCTCGCTACCCCCAGGTTTTACATAGGTGCTGAGGATTTATATTCAGGTCGTTATGTTTTTATAGAACTGTATTTTGCTTTCATTTACTGTGATGAAAGCCATGGACAAAAGCAAGTTGGACAAGAAAGCGTTTATTTCACCTCACAGATTGCAGTCTGCCATTGAGGAAAGTCAAGGCAGGAGCCTGGAATCTGGAATCGAAGTAGTGGAATTGTGGGAACGTTGCTTGCTGGCTTGTTGTCCTTGGCTCGCTCAGCTTGCTTTTGTATGGCACTCTGGACCACCTGTCTAGGGGTGCCACTTCCCAGTGTGACTTGGACATTCTAACATCAATTGTCAATCAATAAAATGCTCCACAGACTTACTTATACCCCATTTAATGGTGACATTTTCTAAATTGAGGTTCTTCTTCCCCGACGACTCTAGCTTGTGTTAAGTTGATGAGAGACAAGCCAAAACAAAATAAACAAACAAATCAAACCACAACCTGTACACAGCATGCTATCTGCCACCCCTGACTCAGCAGCCTTTACCAGGGGAGTCTTTGTGATAGCTTACCAGGAGACACTGAAGAGTTCTGCAGATGCAGAGGAAAGAAGTGACTAAGCAGGCTTCCTTTGCGAGGAATGGCTGCTTGAGTGTGTAACAGGTATTTGATTTCAGAGTAGATTGCAATGAACAGTTTATAATAGTTCCTGAGGGTCAGAGCTGAGGCATGCACTCACATGTGCAGACGACTAGTCTAACTTCCCATGTGCAGCATCCACAGGATAACAGACAGATCGATGGCATTCTTTAAAAGCCATGATTCTTGGCCTACAGCCTCAAGTCTATTTCCAGGTCACCTCTCCTCAGGAACTGACAGACCCTACTTCACCTTTTCCCTCATGAGCCACAGCCATCTCGTTGATGAGACTATGAACCTGAGAACGGGAGACTAGCTCTTACTCAATATTCAGCAGTACAGAACTGTTCATAGCAGGGAGAGACATATCATTTAAGTAAAATGCATGCAATTGCAGACCTTGTAACAATAAATCTTGAGTGGCTTTGAGCCACACACATACTCAGAGTGTCATAAAGAACGCATCATTTTCTTTTAAGTGGTGAGCTAAGTTTCTTCTCAAGAAAATTGGTTATTTTCAAATATTCTGGGCAAAATAGCATTTGGGAGGTGTATTTAGATAGGTAAGGAGTAAGATGTGAGAGTGGGTCTCAGAGACTCAGGGAGCCCTGTCATGCAAAGGTTTCTTTAGCAGCAGCTTGATATTATAATTCTTCTCTTGTGACTACTTGGAGCATAAAATTCTGCAGTGATTCCAGAGAAGCTCCTTTATAATAAGCAGATGATGCCCCTTGCTCGCCTCTGAAAGGATGCCTAATGGCAGTGCTTCGGTCTCTATCCCTCTCTGCTGTCAGAAGAGCATATTTCAAACCGTTGGGGGACGAAATGCACAGACACATAACATCTTGATGCAAACACATTTTTTAAAGAATCGCTCCCCGTAATACTCAGCAATAATGGAATCCCAAGCACAAGGTCACACAAATCCCCGAACAGGTTTCCTGCAATATTACGCCCAACCTTCTCCATGTGGCAACAGACAGACGGTCGCTGTGGAAATTCTCAATGGCACATGAAGAGTGTCAGCCCAGACACATTATAACCCTGTCACGTCAAAACGCTATGTTCACTTTAAAGAGAATGGGTTTGCACATGCATGTGGCTACACATGTATATGTGTGTGTGTGTATGGGCACATGTGTGTATCTGAGTGTGTGGTGCATAGTAAAGAACGGAATTATTAGCTGATTTATTTATTTACAGTGGCTCTTATCATTTTATCTTCTTGCCATTACTCCCTTTCTTCCACGGGTGTGTCATTTCTTTTTTTTTTTTTTTTTTCATTTCTTTATATTACATCTATATGTCAGTTTGGCTCAACTGTCCAGCCCCACCTCCTCACTAATCCAAGGCTGATACTCTTCATGTGCCATTGAGAATATCTACAGCCTGCTTGTATATGGTAGCTGATGATGACACACATTCTCCGTCCATTTGTAGGAAATTTCCATCAGATAAAGGGGGACATCTTACTTTGCAAGTCATGACTTTATATGGGCTACTTGTGTCTAAACACTTGTGATAAATCTGTGCTCCGATCTCCTTCTGAGGTGAGGTCAAGGATGCCAGTCCTCTGAGGTAGTTTTCTAGGCTCTTTACTGTTCTTGCTCTTGAGGTAAATACCTGTTTCCCTGGCAAGCAACTTCTGAATCCATCCTTCGGTTACTGAACCACTGCCTTAGACAGTGCTTCTGTGGCTACTGAACTTCACAGTTACCTCTCTACACCACTAACTCTACCTGTGGTTTCTTCACACACAGAGACTTTCTTCTGACCACAAAGGCCTCCTTAAATGATTCATTGCACCCAGGTCCAGTCCTCAGAACAATCCCCCAGAGTTGGTTGCTGTACTACTGTGCATCTTTCTAGTGTTGAATCCCCTGAAGTGGAACTAGACAGGGGCTGCCTACCTGACGTAACAGCATATTTACCACAGAAGATTCCATGCAGCCACCCTCTCGGCAAATATTTATGGAGTGCATAAACAGCACTTACATAAACTAACAGCTGGCATGGTATTATCTTAAAAGAATGCAACCTAGCCCTTTTCCATGGCCAGCAGTAAGCCATGCCCTGGTAGAATGCTGGCGCCAGGTGAAGGCCACAGAACAGACATGCGCGAAACAACAAACACACAGGTTGATTAGTTACTGTGACTGTGTTTATGGTACTTCTCAAAGAGTATATATTCAGGATGTAAAACAGAGTTCTACCACAGCCAGGGAGATCAGAGCAATGGTCACAAGTATATCTGGCTTATAAACAAGATAATGACTAGAAGAGAAACACAGAAGAATTCCAGATATAGAGATGACACTGTGCCCAATACCTCAGATAAAGGGGGGTGCTTGGTGACAACAAGTATCATCAAGAAAAAGTAGTGGATGCAGATATGAAAAGGTTAGCTTGGGTCAAACAGGGTGTATATAAGATGGTAGACTGTTTTTAAAAAGTGGGGTATTACTAAATATTTGTAAACATCAGTGTGACACTTATAAACTGTAGAATGGTAAACTAGCCTGAGCTGCAATGACTTTAACAGTAACGTTGAGACAAAGGGCTGGATTGCTCAGTGAATAAAGGCTGTTGAGCCGGACAGACAGCATGTTTGGATACTAGGACCCTCATGCAAACTGTCTTCTGACTTCTACATGGATGCATGGTGGCATGCACACTTGAGCCTCTCCACAAACATGTGAAATAAGCCAAATTTTTGAAAATGAATAAAAAATATTTTTGTCACCACTATTTAGTGGATCAAGAATATTGGTCTTCTGGATTCCTTCTTATGACAGTTTTTCATGTTTCTCTGAGCCTTCTACCCCTGTCTGTGGTCCTGATGCTGTTTGCTGGCTATGGGTCTTTGAGACCCTTCTTTGCCATCTCTTTCTGCTTAACTTGCCACTTGACATCCCACACTTTGGTTGCATAGTTCCTCTCTTGAGAAGGGTATTTGAGAGTCTTCCTCTGGTGGCTGCCATATTCAGGAAGAGTCTAGACAGATAGAGGCAGCAACATGGGGAACTGACAACATGTCTTTTTCCGTTCTGCCTCGATCTGCAAAGTGGGTCTCAAGGCAGCCCAAAGTCATATGATGAGAAGGTAAATTGGTTCACTCTTACTATTCTCCTCTTTACTTTTTGAGCATGTGCAGAAAGGGATGTTCTTTTGTCTTTTTAATTTTAGAAACTTTATTAAATTGCATGTAGCATATGTTTCCATCACTGACATTGGTCACATTCACAGTATCCTGTAATCAGCATTATTTTGTTGAAGAATATTAGCCTTTTTCTTTTTTTAAAAAAATTAATGTATTTGTTCACTTTACATCTTTATCTCAGCTCCTTACTCCTCTCCTCCCAGCCCCACACTTCCTCCCTCTTCCCCCCACTCTCCTCCCCTTCTTCTCAGAAAAGGGGAGCCATCCCTTACCAATCCACCCCAGCACATCAAGTCCCATCAGGCCTGAGAACATTCTCTTTCCCTCTGGCCTGATGATCACTTCCTGCCACAAGGAAGTGATAAAAAAGCAGGCAACAGAGTTCATGTCAGAGACAGCCCTGGTTCGCCTTACTAGGGGTCTCACATGAAGGTTGAGCTGTCCATCAGCTACATCTGTGTAGGGGGCCTAGGTCCAGTCTATATGTGGTCCTTGGTTGGTTCTTAAATCTTCACAAGTCCTTCTGGGCCTTGGTTAGTTGGCTCTGTTGGACTTCTTGTGGAACTCCCATATCCTCCAAGTCCTTCTATCCTTCCCCTGACTTTTCCATAAGGCTTCCTATGCTCCACCCAATGTAACTCAATGTTTGTTTGTGAGACTAAGCATCTGTTTTGATGTGCTGCTGGGAGGAGCCTCTCATAGGATAGCTAGGCTAGGCTCCATCTGCAAGCACAGCAGAGTATCACTAATAGTGTCAGGGGTTGGCTGTCTCCCATGGATGGGGTGGGTCTCAGGTTAGGCCAGGCACTGGTAGGACATTCCCTCAATCTCTGTCTTTATCCCTGCACATCTTGTGGGCAGGGTTAATTTTGGGTCAAAGATTTTGTATGTGGATTGGCGTTCCCATCTCTACACCTGGAGTCCTGTCTAGTTAAAGGGTGTCGTCTTCAGTCCCCTGCTACTAGGAGTCTCAGCTGACGTCACCCCCATATCCTCCCAGAACCCTACCCTGTCTTAGGTCTCCAGCTTGTCACAGAGATGCTGCACCCATTGTTTCCTTTTTTTCTGCAGGCCCTCTGTCTTCTAACCCCCACTGTCTACCCTCATTTCCTTCTGGGCTCTTTCTCCAACTGTGTTCCTTCTCTTTGAGTGCTTGCACTGTTTATTCTATTTCTCCTGCTTAGTGAGATTTAAGGACCCTCCCTTGGATCCTCCTTGTTACTTACCTTCTTTGGGTCTGTGAACTATTGTATGTTTACCCTGTACTATATGGCTAAAATCTGCTTATAAGTGAGTACACACCATGTGTGTCTTTCTGGGTTTGGGTTACCTCACTCAGGATGATCTTTTCTAGTTCCATTCATTTGCCTTCAAATTTCATGGTTTCCTTGTTTTTAATAGCTGAATAGTATTCCATTGTGTACGTGTACCACAGTTTCTTTATCTATTCTGTGGTTGAGGGATATCTAGGGTTTTTTCCAGATCCTGGCCATTATGAATAAGGCTGCTATGAACATAGTTGAACAAGTGTCCGTGTTGTATGGTGGAGGATCATTTGGGTGTATGTCCAGGAGCGGTATAGCTGGATCTTGAGGTAGATATTCTTATTGGCCGCCATCTTTCCTGGGTTTACTACATACAAAATAATCTGTTTAAATTTTTTTATTTTAGAAGACTGTGAAACAAATTATTTTTGAGGTCCAGAAGAAGTCACTTATGAAATATCCCAGTGAGCCACTGTCGAGGCCTCCGGAGCTTTATTTCACAGGGTGCTAGTAGAGATTTAACAGAGAAGTGATTATAAAGGAAAGAAAGGAGCAACAGATTTTCATTCTGCTTCTTTTAAAAGGCCAGTTATATTTTAAAGAGCACATTAAATAAAGATTACACATTATCCTTTTTGTTCATGGCTTCTAATAATGTAGGTGAAATTTTGAATCACTACTTTCTTAGATACTGTGTCTAGGTCCAGTGGGAAATGTCCAGATGTTTTAGTCATGTAGTCATGTGTCCCAAAGTAACACCTTAGCCCTTCATATTGATCAATATCCCCACAAAATACCACAATACAGTCTTATTCTTATGAGAAAGAATTTCTATGACACCATGCTTATTTTAAAAACCATTGGAAACCCCACAAAGATTCTACAATAAAATACCAGAAAAAGTAATGATGCTATACTTATTTTATAGAAGGTTCTTAGGACTTTCTAACAGAGTCCAGTGGAAATAGTCATGATGAGAGACTTAAGTCAAGACATGCTTTAAATGAGAAATAGCATCATATGAGAGAAATATGCATTTGTCTTTATGATAAATATTATTTACACACCCTGCAGACGCTACGCCATGAGTGTAGCTCATAAGTTACATACTAAAGATGAAGTAAAGAGAAGACATCTATCTTACTGATTTCTAGTCTCTAGATTGTTTGCACTTTTGAGAATTATGAATATATACTGTCTTATAAGCTTGAAAGTGATAAAGAGAGAAAATTTGTGTGAGGTCGTTTTAGTTTGAAGTAGAAACCTTGGAGCATCCTATTGCATATCCCTATGATACATTTATTACTCTTGACCCCAAATTCATTTTTATATAGCCTTTTAATAATGTTGCCTAACACTTGTTTTAATCACTAGTGAGTTGTTTCTGGGTGTATATAGCTGGTGACACAGGGGGGAAAGTCGGATGATGTATGTGACTTCATGACAGATTTAAGATGCTAATACCCGGCGTCCTCAGCTCAGAAATGCCTCAAGTTAAATGAGATTATGTAGTTGATAATGACTTCCATTCAGGCCTCTCTTCACTATGATTCAAAGCTAATTTAAAGGTAGGAATTATTTTTTCTTCTCTATTCGGAAGCAGCAAAAATGTGGACTCTGCCCTTTACAAATCACCACAGGTATTTCTAAATACATTTCAATTTATGTAGACATGTGTCAATGGGAATTTATTTGTTCCTGCCTGCCTGCGAAAGTGCTGAGGTCACCTATTTGCAGAACATTTCTCTTAAGTGCTATTATACCAATCATGTCTGACTAAGCTCTCTATGGCAGGGGTGCTGGACTAATAACACAAAAGTCTGGTATATACGGAAACTTGACTAGGTAGCTGGTCACTATGGTCACTAATGACAATAATAAAGCACTGTTGCCAGGAAGATGCCACTGTATTTTTGTAATTGGCTAGGTTACATAACCACCAACGTCTGAAAGATGGATATGTCTGCCCGTGTAATGAAATGTTGTGGGCTAGGCTGCATTTAGACATCGCTCAAAGTTCTGAAAGTTTAATGCTTCCAACTCCTAGGTCATATTTTCATGTCAGTAGATGCTTCACTAGGTCTGTTTTACCAGCTGCTTTGACAAGATGTCAGAACCATTACACCAAGAGACTAGTTCACTTATTAATGACTTTGCTTAGGTTAGGACTCAGTATGTTTCTAACATTAATTTGTCCTTTGTTGTGACATGGAAGTGATGGATGCCTATTCTAGTGATATCCTTATAGGGCAAGGCAATCAAAAAATAGTAAGTATGCAGAGCTGGAGAGATGGGCTTAGTTGGTAAAGTGCTTGAAAGCAAGCACAAGGATCTGAGTTCATATCCCCAGAAGCTACATAAAATCCAAGCATTGTGGCCCTACCTATAACCCAGCCTTGGGAGTGAGGATGCGTGAATGGGTGAGTCTCTAGAGCTCTTTGCCTATTCAGCCCATGTGAATGGGTGAGCCTCACTTTCAGTGAAAGATCCTGTTTCAAAAATTAAAAGTAAAGAGACATGGAGAAAATGTGCTTAACATGATTTCTGGCCTCTACATACTCACACAAAAATGTACACTCATCACACATACAACACCACACACATACACACACACACACACACACATACACACCACACCAGACACACACACCACACAGATATATTCATATTTGTTAATTAAAATTCAAACCATGGTATGAATGATTGTGAATATATAAGCATTCTGTAAAATATTACATTTTGTTAAAAGTACATATGAAATGCAGCTCCAGAAACCAAAATTTTATAACAGTTGGGTTACTAAGATAAAACATTATATACCTGGAATGAGTAAATGATATAAAACTTTCTAAGTTTTATAAAATCAAAAGTTTTTTTTTCTGTAGAGTGTTACTTGGAAATGAAACTTGAGTATCATAAGAAAATACATACATATAAATAACAGATAAATAGCATTACTTAATGTCTTTTTAAGTTTTAGTATAAGATAAATGCAGAAAATAAATATGGAAATAGCTATACCAAAAAAGCACAGGAAGCTAGATTTGAAATCATCTCCACATCTCACTGCACAGTGCTCACTTACATCCTACAGCATTAACTTGCTTTAAAATTGATGTCAGGAGATAGCTCCTTGATTGGTTGTTTCCTGATCACTTTTAAAATTAAAACTGAGTTCTCCATTTTACCCTATTTCCAGAACACTTAGAATTAGATGCAATGTTTAATCACATTAGCTATCCAATTACCTACGTTTGCCTAAGAGGGTCCACCTTTGCCACAATCTTCTTTAATGTGGATGAAATTTTTTTGTGTGTATGTCTGTGTCTATCACACCTGTGATATGCATTTACATTATAAGATACTACAAATATTTCACTGATGAGGATTAAAATATTCACTTATATTTTTTACAATAAGATTTCCTGTGTGTTTTTTCTTTTTTTATTATAGTTTATTCAGATTATAGCCCTATTGTTATCTCCTCATTGTATGTTCCCCGTTCCTACCCTCCATCCCTCTTTCTCCCTATTCCCCTGCCCTAAACCTCTGACAGAAGGGGACCTCCTTCCCCACCATATGACCGCAGCCTATCAGGTTTCATCCGGACAGCCTGCTTCCCCTTCCTCTGAGTGCCACCGGGCCTCCCCACCAAGGGGAAGTGATCATATTGGGGGCACCAGAGTTCATGCCAGAAAATATTCAATCATTAAAAAGCAAGAAATCCGACTTCCTTCTTATGTATTCATTACATAGTTCTTTTTAATTCTGGATTTATTTAGAATTAGATACACATCTGAACCAGAGTTTCTTTGTAGAGCACCATGGAGGATACATATTGAAGGAACCAGCCTAAAGAAATTCAGGTCTCCAGAGAAAAACCTATCCTCGGGCACATTGTGCTACATGATCCCAGGTAGAAGGAGCGAGCCTGCTTGTTACTCATTTCAGGAATTAAGAGAATAAGAGCCCAGTGATGCATTCAGACAAAACAGAGAATCTGAGGTCAGAAGCACATGTTCTAATGGGAGATGGCATGAAGATGGCTATGCCCCTTATGATCTCCCACTCTATCTACCCTTTGGAATTGGTGTTCAGACAGATTGAACACAGAACTTCCAGAAAACAAAGATGGCAGACCTTGGCCTCGAAGCACTGGTCATGGTCACACTCAGCACTCGCCATGCTGATTTGTTGTGCTGGCACTAACCCCTCTGCTCTTATCCCCCACCCCACAAAGCATTCTTTGAAATTTAATGTTTTCCCCTACAGGCAGAATCCTATTTAAATCTGAATTCTACCTATGAGAAACATGCATTTTTTTTTCTTTCTGATTTAGTTTGCTTGACATGATGATCTCTAGCTCCATTCAGTTTTCTGTAAATGACATAATTTCCCTCTTCTTTATGATTAAATGTTTTACCATGTCCATATGCGACACTTTTTAGCCATTGGTCTGTTGATGGACATCTGTGCCCATCCTATACTGTGGCTATTGAAAATAACAGACCAGTAAGATCCCATTGGTGTGCTTAGAATCTTTTGAGTATTCCCAAGAGAGATGTGACTGAAGGCAACAGTATCCTGCTGTTGGTGTTCAGGTGGATTCCAGCCAGTGTCTGCATAGGTTTGTACCCCAGCAGTGTTTCACAAGGACTCACTTGTCTCCACATTCTCAAGAGCATTCATCATTTGTACTCTGGGTGCCACCTATTTTAACTGAGGTGACATGGACACTAAATACCATTTTTATTTGCATTTCTTTGGTGAGTTAGAAGGGTGAAACTTTTTACATGTATTTATTTGCCCATTTGTGTTGATCTTCTGATAACTGTGTAATTCATTTGGCCACTTATTGGTTGCATTATTTTTGCTATTTAATTTTCTTTATATAATCTAGATGTGAATTTCCTGCCAGGTGTCCAGTTTGCAAGAATTAGTTTCCATCCTGTAGGCTGTCTATTTTCTGATCAACATTTTCTTTGCTATACAGAACTTTCAAATTTCACGATCTTGATTTTAGAGAAATGCTTTCAAGATTTTCTTCCTCCTCCTCCTGCTCCTCCTCCTGCTCCTCCTCCTCCTCCTCCTCTTCTTCTTCTTCTTCTTCTTCTTCTTCTTCTTCTTCTTCTTCTTCTTCTTCATCTTCCTTTGTGCAATATTCCCTCTGGGTTTGTTTCAGGCAGTTTTTGTTTTGCTGAAAAAAGGTTCTTGGTATTTTCAGTTTCTCTTGTGTTTTTATGATGAAAGGATGTTAAGGTTTGCCAAGGCCTTTTCTGCATCTGGTGAGAGACCACATGACTTCGGTACCTGATCCCATTTATGCTCTGTGTTGCCCTTTCAATTTTCATACACTGAACCATCTTTGCACTCCTATAATGAAAATAACATAATCGCTGTCGTGCTTTTCTGTCCACTTGACACAAGCTAGAGGTATGTGAAGGAAAGAACTTCAACTGAGAAAATGCCTCTAGGAGGCCTCGCTGCTGGGCATTTGCTTCATTAGCACCCCCCCCCCTGGGCTGGTGGTTCTGGTTTCTATAAGAAAAGGCTGAGCAAGCCTTAGGAAGCAAGTCAGCACGAAACATTCCTACATAGTCTCTGGCTCAACTCCTGCCTTCATGTGATATCCTGCCCTGACTCCCCTCAGAGATATAAGGTTACCTGGAAGTAAAAGTGAAACCCTTTCCTCTGCAAGTGACTTAGGTCATGGTGTTTCATCATAGCAGTAGTAGCCCAGACTATGAAAACTGTTTTATATATTTAACTTTTACGGCTATTTTTTTTAATAAAACTGTGTTTGTTTCTCTTAATGTATTTCTTAACCCGGCTATCACACCAATAACTGAGACTCTTTTATAATACAAGGCATCACAACACAATCTTGAGAAATTTAAGTCTTAACCCTCTATGTTATCCTGACTTCAGCTTTGCCAAAACCCCTAAGTTAACTTACTTTTCAGTTCTTTCTTTGCTTCAGCTAAATCTTCTTCATCTCTCCTGCACCTCAGCCTGGGGATGAATCCTCACCCCCACCTCCACCCCAGCCCCCACTTTCTTCTCTGACTCCTCCTCCCCTGGCTGATAGGAAGTCCAGCCCTATTTTCTCCCCTTCTCAGTAATGGGCTCTAGGCTGCTTTATTGACATACAAGGGAATAATTGGGGAGCAAAGTTTATACAACATTGAGACAGAAGATCAGAATTTCAGCCACACAATAACCTTATGCCTGCATTTAATGTGTTGTTAAATTTGGTTCACAAATATTTTGTTGACAGTTCTATGTTTATATTCATTGTGGAAATTAGTCCATATCTTTCAATCATTGTATAAAAATTATTCTGTTTTCTTATCTTGTATCAGGGTAATGTTGAATTCATATAATGATTTTGGAAGCATCTCTTGCCTTTTTGTGCTACTGCATACTTTGAGTTACAATGGTGTTAATTCCAGAAATGTTGGCACAGAATCATCATGTCCTGAGATTTATTTCAGGAATTTTGCCATTATGAGTTCTGTCTCATTGTGGATTATTGATTTGTTCATGCTATTTATATTATCTTGATTTAATTTTGATAGCTTATATGTGCAGGAATTTGTTTTCCCATGAAATTACAGTTTGAGGAAGATTTGTTCAAAGTATTGTTTCATGATCTCAAGGCTTTTGTTGGCTCCAGACAGACTATTCCCCAGCCCAGCCTTTATGTCTCCCTCCCCCCTCCCTCTCCCTCTCTCTTTTCCTTATTTTTATCTAGTTAGTGGCTTGTCAACCTCGTCTGTCTTTGGATTTGGTAACTGAGGAGTTAAAATATTTTAGAGGAGTCATACCTTATTTTTTCATTTTCGGTTGTTGTTACTATGTCATGATTGACACATTTACTAGATGGATAGCTCTCATGATTTTAACTGGACAACTTGGTAAGGCAATCATCACAGTGGCTCTGAAGGCAAAGGTCCCTTCTGACATCCTGAGTAGCTGAGCTTGATCCCTGAGATCCAGATCCACATAATGTATGGAGAGAAAACCCAATTCAACAACTTGTCCTCTAACACAACACATGTACTGTTGACATGTATGGGGGTATGCACATATATGCATACACATATGTACATATACATAAATAGATGTAACAAAAATTTTTGTATTGTCATTTCCTATTGATCAGATTTCACGCCACAGTGAGAAAATGAAAGAATGTGAATATGGCTTTCTCAGTCCACCTAAGTGTGACTTAGTATATGAGTTAAGGGCTAATCATCTGATATTCAATAACTAACTAGGTATATCATTCCTAGGGAGATATACATGTGACAATAAGCACTAAAGAAAGAACCCAAGACTTCACAGGGGAACAGAGAAAGGGATAGGAGAGGTTAAAGGGAGGAAAGGAAAGGAGAAATGGCACAATTGCATTTTAACTAGGAAAATAAAAGAAGGGGCAAAAGAGATGATTCTGCAGTTAAGAGCATGTATCACTTTCACAGAGGACCCAAGTTCAGTTCCCAGACCCATGTCAAGGGAGTCATGATCTCCTGTAATTCTAAATATGTGGGATCCAATGCCATTTTATGGCCTCTGAGGCTTCTTGTACCTCAGCATATACACAGAGAGACATAAAAATTATAAAATAATCAATAAATCAGAACATGTCCATTTCCAGGAATTTAGAAAAAATGATTTGCCAAAATTTAATGTTCTTTGATAACAAAATAATACCACAGGGGGCTAAGTTAGGAAGAGATGAACTTTAACACAGCAGAGCCTACGAGTGGCAGACATGGCATTCATGTTCATACTCAGCAGTGAAAAACATTCTTTCATGATCAAGGACATCACTTTAGCATGTTACTGGACATCCCAGCCAGAGCCGTTAGGTAAAAGAAATAAGTAAAAGTCTCTGTAATTGGAAATAAAATGAAAAACTAAGATTGTATAAAATTTTAATGCTTCCATACAGCAAAGGAACAACTTATGTGAAGGCGAAAACAACACACAGAAAGGGAGAAAATGCTTTTTATAACCTATACTTCGGGAGATATGTTAATATCTAAAAGATGTAAGAATACAAACTTAGGTATAAATCTTAAAACTGTAATCGTTACAGTGCACAAAGGACTCAAACACATATCTCAAATGAAGGCATATAAATGGCTAATGGGTACATGTAAATATGTTCTGTGCTACTAATTAGGGAAATGCAAATTAAAGACATAGTGAGATTTTAATTTACGCCTGTTAGTGGCTTCTATCACAAACATGAAAGACAAGTTGGAGCAAGGACATGGGGAAAGGATAAATCTTGTAGACTCATAGGAATGAAAAGATGCACAATCATTTTAGAAAACAGTATACAGTTTTTTTTTTTTTTTCCAAAAACTTAACCATGGAGCTCTACGTGATCCTGTTAATCTCAGTTATTGAAACATGCCCCATGGAACTGAAACCAACATGTTGATGTTTACAATCCTGTGTTCATTGTAAAGTTTTATACAAAACCCCCTGCTCAGCAGCCAATGAATGGATAAAGAAAATGTGGCAGACATATAGAAGGGGACACTCTTCAGCTTTAAAAGGGGTAGGATCCCATCATTTGCAGCAATGTAACCTGCCGAGAGGACACTGTGCTAAGTAAAATAAGCCAAGCACAGAAAGGCAGAGGCTGCGTGGTACCACATGTTCTTGAACCCAAACTATTTGTAACTCACAGATATAAAGAGCAGAACGCTTACTACCGAAGATGGTAGAAGGAGAGTAAGGGCAAAGAATGCTGTTCAAAGAACCTAAAGTTAAGTCTGAGCTCCTGTTCACCAGAGTTGAACAAGCAGTCTATATCAATGCAGCAAGAAACTAAAAGAGGAACCCTAGCCCAACAAGGCAGCAAAAGAAAACACAGACACACATATAAATGCACACATGGGAAAGAGGAACACACAAATTTGCTAAATATTTTTTTTAAATAGAGCTATCAATTAAACCAAAAGGAAGGTGTCAACCATATCATCTGGATGATATTATTTGGTCTCATTCAAACTGAGTCAGAAATAAGCAATAATGAAGCCCACCAGCTCTTTCTTTACTTCTTCTCCCACTGCACTTAGGAACCAAAAACACTTACTGAGATAACAATGAATTATGGTGGAAAATAAAATGAAATTGATAAAATATTTAACCATACATGCTGACAAATAGTCTTCATTTCAGAATTGGTAGTTCGACATGAAAGCATTAATTAAAGGGATTTCTTACTTGAATTTTAAAATGAAGCTGACAGGCCAGTACTTCTAAAATGACAGAATAATGAGCTTAATTAACCATCTCCACAGCAAAGTGGTAATATAACTGGGGGGAATTATAAAAATAACCAGTAATTTAGTCTCCTGAAATTGTCCCCAAGATGTACAGCAGCAAAAGCTCATTCAAGAAAAACCTTCTATATTATGCAAGAATAGCAAAGGGGAAAAGGTTGGAGAGATGATTTCAGGGTTAACATCCCTAACTGACTTTTCAGAGGATTAAGGTTTGGTTTCTATCACCATGTGGTAGACCACAACCATTTGTAACTCCAGTCCCAGGGGATCTGATGTACCCTTCTGGCCTTTGTGGGCACTGCATTCATGTAGGACGTAGACATCTATACATGCAAAGTACTCATGCACACAAAATAAAAAATAAATCTAAAAGATAATTTTCAGAGAATATCAAAGGCTGTTGCATTGTGGCTCCAAGCAGTTGTAGGATTCACCTGCTTTTCATGCTTGTGTCTTGTAGCAGTTACATCATGATGCAGAGAGAAAATTCTCCTCTGCTTCTAATCCCCAGCTAAGGCTCCATCTCTACATAGACACTAGCTGTTGGCATGTGTCCTCTGTCTTTTCTCTCTTTTGCAGAAGCTCCTTTAAAGCTACACATCCTGTGTTTGCTTCACTATTTTGATAGTTAAGAAGGAAACAGGTTCAGCTGACCAAGAAAGATTGGGCCTCCTGTCATTCCTGTCCTACTTCCTTGTGGATCTAGGCAGAGTTTTCATGGGATAGGTGAGCTGATAACCAGAGCCCACCCCTGCGCCTCACTGCCCAACACAGGTGTCATACCAGTAGAGCTGGCTGAGCCCCTCCTTCCCAGTGTTGAATATGTGTACTCTCCTGGAAGAAAGCTATGCTACGAGTAGAGATGACTGCAAAATTGCTGCGCAAACTCAACGTATTTGATGGATGTAGGGAGAAAGATGAAGGCAGGAGATGTGGGGAGAGAGACCGTCTCTCTCTGTGGTAGTATTCCAACTATTTCCCCTACTCCCTCACCTCCAAACTTCTATCCCAAGTTTCTGGTGTTGGCACTCAAGGGGCTGAGCTTACATGAGGAATCTGCAGAGGTCACAGGGTTATTTGAGGTCTCCTGCTGAGGGGAGATGCAGTTGTTCACTTGAGCATACAGTGGTTGATTAGATTTAGATATAAACATGATTATGTTCTGTTGGTCTTTAATCCCCCCAACCCCACCCCGCATCAACCCCAGAGCTAGAGGAATGGCTCAGCAGTTGTGAGCATGTGTTGTTCTTCCAGAGGACCAGAGTTCTGGTTCCAGCACCCACATCAGATAGCTTAAAACTGCTTATAACCCCAGCTCCAGAACCAGATTCGCTCTGCTGGCCTCAGAAATTATTTGTACATGTGGGTGCATACACGCGTGCACACATACACACACACACACACACACACACACACACACACACATCTTTTTCTTTAAAATTGTCTTCAAAGCAGCAGGGATGTTTTTTGATTTTCCCATTAGTATTTCCTGCTTTAACCATTTGATCATAAACAAATGAACCTAGCATGCAATTACTTATTGAACACCTGAGACCCTACCAGCTACATTGTCATTAACTTAAGTCAATGTTAGTTTTTAGTAATGATCAAAAGGATTTATCACCACTACTTGCCATTAGTGAAGCTTGCACTCTACAGTTTGCTATTGTTTCATTTAGTAAGAAAGGGTGGCATTTGTGCCCGATACATGTTAAATCAATCTTTTGGTAAAATGGTTATATTTCATATATTTATTGACAATAGATTTAGACTTTGCATTCCTACAATTTCTGCCTAGAACTGTGGTGTCTGTCAATATCCTACCTCAGTCTTCCATCTTGGAGGAAGGATCATTAAGACCCAGAATGTTCCAGAGGGAGTTGAAACATTCCAGCTTTTAGGGAAGGCCATTAAGTTCCAAAAGTAAACAACTAAAAAGTTGTTTCAGGAAGTTCCTGAAACTGATTAGATTCACTAGACTCCTCTCTCCTTAAATCCAATGTCAATTAGTATTAAGAACTATTGAAGAGATCCTCAGACAAGCGTAGCTGTCTGGAAGAGGCTCAGACAAAGATACCTAGACAGGACACATCCAATCTGTCAAGCTGCCTGTAGGCTGTGCCCTGCACACTAGTTTTCTAAATGTCGTGATCTGTCACCCATGTTGGGCTAGGCTTTTGCAGATGCAGTTGTTCTTGAGGTATTTCTGCTTTTCAGAGAAAGTCCTCACACATATCCCTGTAAGTAAACAAAATAAAACTCATTGGTGCATCTTCATGCAACTGAGGAATTCTAAAAGTGGGAGACACAGTCTTCCCCAGGGAAGAGCACACCAATTGGTTGTGCAATACCAAATGGTCAGCCCTGAAAACATACATAGAAGTAACATGATACAAATTGATCAAGTTATAATCAGGATCTATGTCATACATATTATTACATACATATATAAAATAACATATAATTATATAATATTATTTTAGCATATATACTGTACTAAATGTAATCCTGTAATGCATATTATATATATCCATCACACATGTAATTTATACATTATACATTATATGTGCATGTTACATATATAATATATGTAACAAAAATTGATGACCAAGAGTAAAGATGCCATGAATTTGAAAGAGGAGAAGTGTATGGCATATGACAGGGTTTGGAGGAAGGAAAAGGAAGGTCGAAATGATGTAATTATATTATACTCTCATAAATTAAAAAAAAGAACGTTGGATGTTGGTGGTGTCTTTGGCCCTTTATCGGTTCCTTCTGTGGCATGTGGAATAAGTATGCCCAGGCACAGGGTCACATAACTAACTCTTAAAAACCCTGAACTCTGACTAGAAGTTCTGTGTGATGTTTTGCATTTAAGGTTTGCAATTTCAGCATTGAGACTACATGGCCTGACTTTTAAGTATTCTCTACAGAGAACCTGTTGGGTTAGGAAAAACAATGTATAGTTTCTTCATATGGTGAACAGATAGCATATTCTCACTTCCATATAACTATGGAGGCAATGGCTTAATCTCAGTGACTAAAATGGCAGACTACTACATAACACAGAAAGTCTAAAGACAGTGTCACCCATAATCTAGTTTCTTGTGTCTCTTTTCTGTGCCTAGAATCTGGGTTTGGATTCTGGAGACCAGGAAGAAATATCTTGCCCCCTGGGAGCTCTCACAGAAGAGCCGGCATTACATTCTCTCAACAAACACCCTTGGAATTCTTGCTTTAGTGTCAGTGTTCTTGTTTGGGTTATTACATGAGAGAAGGACAATACTGTGTTGTGTTTTCTTCAGAGTAGTCCAGGAGAAAACTGGACATTCCTTGGAACACATCAAACGGACTCAAGAGCAGGTATGAACATTTTTCAATACTCAAAGATGATGCAATTTCAGCACAAACTGAACACTGGACTTTCCTGTTAGGATGCAGGCCAAGATTCAGTTTCCTGCACCCTTTCTGCATACAGCTGAGTAACCTAGATGTAATCAACACATAGTTACAGAAAGATGTGTAGTACTGAGAAGAGGCAGGCTTATAATAGTTACATAGTGAGAGCCTCCTTGGTCTTCTTATGTGTTCAGTGTGCATATGGCTTGTAAGAAGACCCAGTCTTGTCATTTACTCATATCGTAGGGCTGCCATGAGTCCTCCTCATCACACATGTGGAGAGCGGAGGTAAAGCTGCCTACTATAACAATGCATGGCTTTTTACTTCATAATCATTCAGGTTTTGCCTGTAGTCAATCATACTGGGGTGTGTGTGTGTGTGTGTGTGTGTGTGTGTGTGTGTGTGTGTGTGTGTGTGTGTGTGTGTGTATGTGTGTAAATATGTGCACATGGAGGGAAAGTTTGAAATAAGGTGTCCTTTTAGATCTCTCTCAACCTTATTTTTTGAGTCTTTCACAGATTGCCCTATATTGGCAGGAAATTAAGCCTTGAGAATCCTTTTGTCTTACCATACACAAGCACCCCAGGGAATGAACTCGGGTCCGCAGGCTCGTACACCACTCACTTCACTGGTTGACCATCCCTGTTAACTATATTCTATCACTTTCTGATGAAAAGACATATTTCATCATTTTTAAATGTTCCTTTTTATTTCCAATGATATTTCTATATACATTATCTTATCTGACATTAAAGTAGGCCATCCAGTATTTTTACATTTTTCATTATTTATTTTGTGTGTGGGGGGGGGGCATTTTTTTTGGATGTATGTCTGTGTACCATGTGGATGGATGGTGCCCATGAAAGCCAGAAGAGGGCGTCAGGTCCTCTGGTACTGGAATTTAAGTTGATTATAAACTAGCATGTGGATGGTGGGAGCTGAACCTGTGACCTGTGCGAGAGCACTAAGAACTTTGAACCTCCGAGTCATCTCTCCAGACCTGACTGACCCATATTCCTTGAAATCCCATTGTTCTTGCCCTGTCTACTCTGTGGAGTAATGCTGCACTTCTGAAATCTTGGGCTGTCTTTTGGAATCCAGAGCCCATTCATTTCTCTTCAATGCCTTCTTTCTGTTCCTCTCTGAAAATTCAATAATTTGTATTGATTATCTTTCTCTGTTTTATATTCTGTTAACAAGATTAAGAATATTATGAGATATGTTATATTCCTCAGGTCAACAGTTGTCACTTTACCCACTTTTTTCTGAGACACAGTTTCTCTGTGTTGTGCTGGCTGTCCTAGACTGGCTTTGTAGACCATGCTGTGCTCGAACTCACAGTGATCTACCTCCCTCTGCCTCCCTGAGTGCTGGGATTAATGCTATGTGTCACCATGGCTGGCTATTTACCCACTTTTAATATCTTTCATTTCTTTGCCAAGTTTTCTGTAAAAAACCAAACTTTTATTCTCCTGGCTCAGTTATTGTCTGGGAGGCTTATTACCTCCTCATGCTGGCCTAGGCCTGGTCCCTGAAGCTTCTAGCCTCTGTACAATCTAACCTAGGCCTAGAATGTTTTCAGCCTCTGAGAAGTACTGCTTAATGAGCTCATCCTTACTTGTTCTTTCTGAGCTCTGAGCTGGCTGGTTCAACTTAGCTGTTTGACTCAAACTCTTCTCCCAGCTGATTTATTTAATATGGCTTCTCTCTCAGCCCAGAATTGTTCTGCTTGGCCTCAAACTAACTCAGCAATCTGCTCTAATCTTCTGGCTTCTTCTCATTTTCTGGCTCATTCCATCTTCACCTGAGTTCTCTCTCACAACCCATCTCTCTATTCTTGTCCTGGTAAAAACTTCTTCCTCTTTCTGTAAAACTGCCTCTTAAGTAGCTTCCTTTTCCTTTCTCTTCTCGTGAGACTTGGGCATATCCTATTCTGTCAAATCTTCTCTGATTTGTCACCTCTTCTGCCTCTCAATTAGACATCATTTTCAAACATGGGTGCTTCCTTCTATCAACTAACTTTACCTTCCTTTGGGGCTTAAGGCATGTATCACCATGCCTGGATCTAAGTTTTTCTTTACCTGATTCTTGCTCTATACCAGGCTGGTCTTGAACTCAGATCTGTTTGCCTCTGCCTCCAGGATTAAAGGTGTGTTTATATCCTAGCAGGATCACACAGACATAGAAGGTCTTTCTTTGTGACCTCTTGACAGAACAGCCATGTTCTGAACTAACAGTCCGCTACAGTTTTCTGTAGTCCTTGTCTACCAGGTGTGACATCACAGTCTTGGCTTAAACACCTCTTGTTACATTCTGTACTTAGACTCAGTCATGCATATTTTCTTTGTTATTTGCATGTAGGGAACTGCTTTTATGCTGGGATATTTTGAATGTTCCAGTATGAAAATACGGATTTCAAATTCTGCTATCTCTTATTGATGGTGTTATTTCTCTTTGATTGATGATTCAGTGGACGATTGATTTGTTTTCACCAAACCTGCAGATGCTGTCTCTTGAGTCACAATTAAACCCCCTGTCCTGGTCACTCATTCCGTAAACAATGCTTGACAACACCTTACATGTGCATCATTCTGTAGACACCTGCTCATTTGCGTGGTGTTAATGTATAGATTTTAGGGCTTCCTCTAGTTCTGCCTTCTGAAGAGTGGTCAATGTTTGTGACCATTGGCTGGTATTGCCTCTGGTTTCTCAGGTCAGAGGCCCAGCAAGGTTTCCATTAAAGTTCTAGACAGTTCTTTTCCACTTCTAAGTGCATCTTACAAATAAAACTTGTAGGAAACTAGGAAATCATATCATGACACTTTTTTTCACTATCAATTTTCCACAACATTTAGTTGTTTCTTTGTATACTTTATAGAACTTTCTGATGTCTACTTCTTTCCACATTTCCTATGGCATTTAAGCCTCTCAGTCCACCTCCAACACAGAAAGGGCTTGGAAGTTGTTGCTTCCATTCTTAAGTTATGAAATATCTAAAACATTAAAATATCTAGACAATTTTTTTTAAAAACACATTTTCTTGGAATTATCAGGTGATTAAGAGTGTTAGATACATTAAATCCAAAAGGCCTAGAGACATGACTATCTTTCTATAAGGTTTATTTGTCTGTATTTTATATGTATTATTTTATGCATATCTATATGTAGGTGATACATTGTCTGCATGTATTTATGTGCTCCATGTGAATGCCTAATGCATGAAAATCCAGAAGGGTGTCAGTTTCCCTTCTGACATAGGCCATTATAAACTGCCGTGGCTGCCAGGGACCCAGGTCCTGTGGAAGAGCAGCAAGTTGTCTCTTCAGCCTTGACACAGGCATCTTCAGAGAGATAAGAAACCAGTACATTGTACTGTGTGCAGAAACCTGGCCTTATCCTTGGTGGGAAGGACACAGAAATTGGAAATTACTTAAATGGGTTTGTAAGACTATATGCCAACCAACTTGGGGAAGGCAGTAGGGGCATCATGAGGTTGTTGGCCTTTTGTCAAAGATTCTACTGAGTACTTATAAAAGGAGAACTGGAGAGAAATCTTCCCGGGGTATAAAATAATCTTCTGAATATCTTCTTAAAAGTTCCCTTTAACTTCCTATTTTTCACCACAAATTTAGCATGAGGAGACAGAGTTTTGAGGAAATCGCTGGGAAACATATTGTCCAGGGGAAAGAGAAGGATGGCCATAGCATTAGATGGTACAGTGGTGTGTGTAAAGGACCCAGTGCTGAAACCGTTCAGAAGACAATGCAACTGAAATCACACTAAAAACATTCCACCTCGCCTGTCCCTTACTATCAGCCCAAGGCCTTGTAAGAGAAGATACGACTTGCAACTGAAAGAACCCACAAAACAGACTCTGTCCAAGCAGCTGCTAAAGAATACACAGCAGACAGTAGGAATATACTGTAATCCAGGGAGTATTCAAAAACCACTGGTTTTTTTTTTTTTTTAATCTTATGGAACCCAAGAGAAAATAGAATGGGTAACAAGGAAGGATGGTGCTATCAGAGAGATGTGAACTCTAGCTGTTAATGGGAAACAGACAGAAAATATTCACATTAACAGAAATGATAATCCAGATGTGCATGTCAAAAGATTTAGAAAGATTCAGTCAAATTGAAGATAGGCCAATAGTAAATTCTCATGCTGAAATGAAAATAGAAAAGAAAATTGAAGGGGAAAAAATATATAAAATAATATTTAAATATCAAATGCAAAAAGTAAACAGCACACACTTTGGGGAACTAGTTTCTAGAAGTTTCCAACATTAAGTTCTAAAAGCAAGCCCTAACTAAAATAAGAGAGAACAGCAAGCAGAGTGTCCCATTTAAACTGTGAGAAGCTGAAGATGGAAAGGAAAATATTAAAGGAAGTTGAAAAAAATGTTCATTTTACTTTAATAAATCATACTAAGAATACAAATTGTAATAGACACCAATAGGCTAATAGAAAATGGAAGATTTTTAAATCTTTGAAGATACCACTAGCCACATCATCATTCTTTAAAAGCCAAACTCAAAAAATGCAAAGTAGGAATGTACATCTCTATTCCCAGTTCTTGGGAGGGAAAAGAAGGCAG
This sequence comes from Acomys russatus, assembly GCF_903995435.1. Classification (NCBI taxonomy): domain Eukaryota; kingdom Metazoa; phylum Chordata; class Mammalia; order Rodentia; family Muridae; genus Acomys; species Acomys russatus. The sequence goes on along the minus strand of NC_067168.1, from coordinate 38,315,140 downwards.
GCGGATGAGCTCAAGGTCACCCTGAGCTACGTAGTTCAAGGACAACCCGGGCTACCTGAGACCTCTCAAACACAGAACAAAGCAAAAGGCCAATCCAGTAAAATTCATGACCAGGAAACGCGCCTTAGGAGAAAGCCAGAAGAGTCATTGGAGGTAGATGTAAGTGATGTGGGAGAGCAGCTGGGATTTTGTTTACAGGTGCCGGAGAATGCACGAAGGAATGTGGATAAGATCTCGGGTTCCAACACGAGTAAAGTGTCCGGTTAGGCAATGATGAGAAGTGTGTACTGAGCATTATGGCAGATAGGTAAACAGCATAATAGCCACCATAAGTAACGGGAGGGGACGGCTGGGGGACGGGGGGGAAGGAAATTGCAAATGATTGCCACAAGGGATCAACAGGGCAGGAGAGTGGTGCACGTTGTTTGAATTGAACTCACATTACTTTTACAGACATACACAGGAAGCTGATTTTCAAAAGAAATATCATAAAAGGGAAACTGTCTAAGATGGCTTATGAACCTTAATGTGCATTAAATAGAATAGCACAGCAGAATGCACAGCCTCAAAAAACTAAACGAAAGAGACAAACCCACTGCAAGAGTGAAGACTCGACAACCTCAGCACCATCACCCTACCCCCCACCCACATCAGGGACACATCAGCCCCAGCTCCCAGTGTGGTAATGATGATAGATAATTTCCAAGCTGGCCTCCTGGTTGATGAAAATGTTGCAAACCCACAGTGGTTTGAGCGCTGCTAACAATGTACATGTAGAAATTATTTCCTTCTGAAAAGACACGACTGTAGTATGGAAACTACAACATGGTGTACAGTGCCCAAAATATCTAATAATATATGTTTTCAAAATCTTGAAGAGGCATTGTTTTCCTTTCTAGAGACAGCATATGGTGAAGGGATTCCAGCCAGCTTGGGTGTAGCCAGCTTGGCTCTGACAGGCTTTGCCCTTCTCCCCCACTCCCTCTGCATTGCTAAAAACCATTAGATCATATTCCTAAAGCTACCCACCAAGATTCGTTCTCTCATTTGGTCACTTCTTCCTCCCGAGGCTGACTACCAAGGTCCAACTGTCAAAGTATTGAGGTCCAGCAATCAAAAGCCCCTTTGGTTCCACTTGTGAACATGCCCAATCAAAATGTACCAGCACATCCTAACCCATTCTAACAGCGACCTCCTCTCTTAAAAGTTACACCTGCAACGTCATTTTGCTGCTGTTTTTCTGTCAGAAAGCAGCCACTTTAACTTGTCTTCCCTGGTTAATAAAAGCATCTCTCTGTGAAAAAGAAAAAAAAAAAGTGAACAGGGGCTTGGGTATGGTTGTGGCCAGTCCAGGTCAGAAAGGAAACCCCTGATGTGTGGGGTCTCCTAACATATGGGACATTTTTTAAACTCTTAAGCTCTGTTACTTTTAAAGGTTTGGCTTTTATTTTTATTTACATATAAGCCTGTGTCTGCATGTACGTATGCACACATGTAAGTGGGTGCCCACTGTGGTCTCAGAGTGTGTCGGAGCCCTGGAGCTGGAGCCACAGATGGTTGTGAGTCACCTGACATGGGAGCTAAACTCGGCTCCTTTGCAAGAAGAGCAGGAGAGCTCTCCTATCCAGGGCGCTAGCTCTTCAGCACCTGTGTTTTCTTAAATGAATGCGTTTAGTCAGTGTACAAACTTAGAGGCTTCGTTATGATAGTTTCATCCTATTTATCTTCCCCTCATTTCTCCATTCCCCCTACTGGTCTTTCTCTCCAAATAATCTCCTTCATTCATGTTCTTAAACCCGACCCCTGTATTCTTGATGAAGCCTTGTTTTTGTTAGTATGTCATGTCTTTGAGTTCTTCTGAATAGCTTTGCAGTGAAATCTACTACGTGATCAGATGTAGTGACGGCTATGCTGGCTGGGTTTCCTCCTCCATCTCCATGGTATACTGACTTCTGTCTAGAACTCTCACTCTTTGTCTTACAGCTTGGCTTATATTTTTACAAATGAGAGTCTCTCTTTTTAAGGCTCGGCAGTATTTCTCACATGTGGAACACATGCTCTTTTCCAGGCACTTGAAGTGGACACTTGAGCCATAGCCATACTTTGGCTGCTGCAATTATACTTTAGAGAATACGGTAGCAGAGATGTCCTTTAGGTAAAAGTCAGGAACTTGGTCGCATTTGTGAACAGTAGGGAGTATGATGTCCATGGAGAGTTAATGAAGGCAGCAGATATACAGTGCAGTGACTATGAACCTGCAAAATATTTTTCCTTTTTAAAAAGCATTTGTTTTTGTTTTTTTTTTAATGTATCTGGGTAACTGCCAGCATGTATACCAGTCTACTATGTGTGTGCCTGGAATATGTAGTGGCAGGAAGAGGGTGTCCAGTCCCCTGAAATTGAAGCTACAGGTGGTTGTGAGCTTCCAGTGGGAATCCAACCCAGGTCCTTTGGGAGGACAGACAATGCTCTTAACTGGTGAGCCATCTCCCTAGCCCCAAGTGGCCTTTTTCAGCATTTTGGAGCAGTCATCAGGTTGCATACCAAGGGCCTTTTGCCCCCTGAGACATCTCACCAGCCCACAAAGGCAATTTTTGTTAGAAGGGCAATAGGACAGATTCCATTTGGAAATAATCTCTAAAGAGCCAGCTATTGGTCACGTTCTTCTTGACTTGTCCTCGGTATTCTATGCTGATTTCACCTCTGTGCTGCCCATAGCAGCTCTCCGCTATTGTCACAAAGAGCTTTCTTTTCTAAAGGATTTCCTATCCCCACCCAAGCCCCTCACATTAACCCAAAGCTTCATTCTTCATTAAGATTTTTTTTTTTAAATGAAGTCAGGGGTGGTATTGCACACCTTTAATCCCAGCACTCAGGGAGGCAGAGGCAGGTAGATTGCTGTGAGCTGGAGGCCAGCCTGGTCTACAAAGCAATCCAGTCCAGGATAGCCAAGACTATACAGAGAAACCCTGTCTCAAAAAAAAAAGTTTTTAAATGCAAAAATGTGTCAGTGGCTCTTCAGCCCGAGTTGTCCAGCGCAGGGCCCATCTACTTCCCTACTGTATTGTGACTCAACTTTTGTCACTGTATTCTTTTCTGTATAAATACTGCACTCCTTGTTCACCTTTCAAGGCATGCATTCAGTCTCTTGGGTACTGAGACCAGTCTTATTTAAAGATATTTCTGAGCAGGTGCAAGGGGGCTGAGAATAAAATCGCTTGCCACACAAGCCCAAGCATCAGCGTTCAATCCCTAGAGCCCATGTAAAGTTGGAAGGAGAGACCCCACACCACAAAGTTGTCTTCTGACACCCACAGGCGCACTGTGACCTCCCCACAGTGCAGTGCAAGTCTTGAATGAATCCACGCGAGCAAGCAAAAAATTGGTTGGCTTAAAAAGGTGGTTACTCTGATGAATTTAATAGCTAATATCTCAATAGTCTTATTTTGCAATTAAGTTTTCTACCCCGAAAGTGAAAACTTTACTAAATTTAAATTACTTTGCATTTGTGTCAGTGTAACTTAATATATATACATATATATATATATATATATATATATATATATATATATATATATGGAAGAAACAACACACAATTGCTGAGAATAGTTCCTGAAACAACCAAGAGAGAAAACCAAATGCTGTGGGTAGGGATTCTCTCATTCTTCAACAGAATTTGCTTAAAATAAAATTTTATACTTGGAGAAAAAAAGGGGTTTAAGCAGCTGATTGTCTTCTAATATGATACTGACATTTCTAGTGTGTTCAAAAGCTACCCTATGATTCACTTGGGACTTACACTTCCTGATTGCCACCACTATTCTTTGTTTGAAGTACTTAGGCTTTTAATTTGCGTAGAAAAGATCTTCAAAAAAAAAAAAAAAATGATGTCCTGGCAAGAATAAAATAGCTGTGAGATTTTTTTTTTTTTTTTTTTGTGATAAATTAGAAGGACTTGTGTGTGAAACGTGCCCTGCTGTATTGGGTACTGCCTGTCCCTGTGAGTATTTTTCAGGCATATTAACAGTCTTGTTGGCTAACATTGGCAAGCAGAACTCTGATAATTACAGCAAGAGGGATTTCTGTTGGTTAAATATATATTTCACCCTATTTTGTGATTTGTTACCTAGGTGGAGGTAGCATTAACTCGAAATGATAACCTCTAGAATGAATTGCGTTTATATGTCTACATATAGCTCATGTCAGCGTAAGTTAACTGCTAAAAATATCACCTCTCATTAGCTAAGCATATGTTTTCTGGGTAAAACGCATTACTGATGTAACTGTTTTGAGGGAATGTGAGATTGGATCAATAGTAGGTCATTTTTCTGACACGAAACTAATTAAGAATGTCAATATGATCCACTCTATCTATATGTATTTATATACTACATGCACCATAGACATATAAAGTTTCATAGTATAATTTAAATATTCTGGTCCACATATTTGTTCCTGCATGATGCCCATTTTTCCTGTTTTTATTTTCACTCTGTGGGTACTGTGAACAGTGAACTCACCTTGGGACACGAGGGTTGGGTTCTTTTCCACCTTGTTCTGCTGAGCTGATACTGTAAGCTCAGCCCCGCTGTGAGAGTTGCACGCTCTGGGCTACTGGTTGCTCTCTCTCTCTCTCTCTCTCTCTCTCTCTCTCTCTCTCTCTCTCTCTCTCTCTCTCTTCATGTCTTAAAGGGCGTGTATAGTGTCTTAGCATCGGCTCTGGAAAGAAAAGCAGAGTGAGACTGGGATCAGGTGGGAAAACATTTCAAGAGTCATCCTAAAAGCCCTCCATGGCTCTTCTATGTGTCTACCGAATGGCTTACCCAGTGACGCTCCGAGGAGCTGGGAATGTCCACTCCCCGTTCACATCCGTCATGCCAGGAAAAGCAATGACGGAGGAGTCACCAGGGCAGTTCGGCATGCTTCTGAATGTCTTCACACTCTGAACTGAGTTAGTTTATCAAGTAAAGAGAATATTCAAAGAAATACAAGTGTTATTTCTGGTTAAGTTAGCTCACTTCACACCACACATGTAAAAGCTGGGTGAAAACATCTGCATTCAAACCTTTACATTATACCAGGCTTTGTTTTCCAATCTGTCTTGGGATATCTTCAAATTCAACTCTGAGCTTCATAGGTGGACACTCAAAGACATCTACCCTAAATGCAACTAAAATAACTGAAATTTAGAATAGTGAAAATATCACATACAGGTGATTCTAAAAATGGAGGGTGGGGGAAACGCTCACATGCTGGTGCTTGGGATATAAATATATTTGAAAAGGAAAACATATTGGTAGAAATGATTTCCAGTGAATACATAAATTCTCTTTGCTCTTGCAATCTCACACCTGCAACTGAAACCAGAAGACATTAAGTGCTTATACATAAAAAATCACATGCAAGAATGAAGATTCACCCTCCAATGGCTACATGAATCCTGGCATATTGTTACATTGTGAACTAGACCTTACTGAGGAAAGCAAGCCCCTGATACCCTCAAGACCTAGGAGAATTCCACAGATAAGGACACAAATATAAAATAGCATTTTCGTATGATGCCAATTATATGAATCTCAAAATTTGCAAAAAAAAAAAAAAAAAAAAAAAAAACAAAACAAAAAACAAAAAACCCACAAAAACAAAAAACAAAAAATAAAAGGCAATTTAATGAATGATAAGGTACAACTGCAGGAGCCTAGGGTCACTAACACTGAAGGGGTTCAGGGGTGTTTTGGAGAGTACTGGGTCTTGTTTGTATCTTGATCTGAGAATAGTCAGAAGGACAGTGTTTGACTTACTTCTATTACGTTGCTATGACAACACATCTGAGGCTGGGTGCCTTCTATTAAAATGAATCTACTTAACACAGTTGTATACACTGTTAGTTCAAAGTTTGGCAGCCCCATCTGTTGGACCTCTAGTGAAGACTTCAGCGTTGTTACAATCAGGGAGATGGCATCACAGTAAGAGTGTCTTTTAGATTGAGAAAGGAGAGTGAGGTGGGGTATGGTAGGAGACAGGAAGCCAGAGAAATGAGTATCACTCATGTAGCAAAAGACTCTCAGGCTTACTCTGTTTCAGAAACCTGACAGATCTAGGAGACAGACTCATCATGCATGTGGGAGGCACCTATGGACTCCCTGCCATCCATGAGGCCCAACTCCTCCTCCTTCTCTTCTTCCTCCTCCTCCTCCTTTTTCTTCTTTGAGACAGGGTTTCTCTGTGTTATCTTGGTTGTCTTGGACTCATTTTGTAGACCAGAAAAGCCTCAAACTAACTGCAATCTGCCTGCCTCTGCCTCCCAAGTGTTGGCCCCACCTTCTTATCCAAACCATCCCATTCATTCAGAAGGGCATATGGTACTGAGTCTGTAGCTTCCTGTGGTGTGGATGTGATTGTCCACCTGGCCCCTGGGTTGTGGATGGAGGATTGATCCTAACATTGGAGCCACAGAAGCACTGGAGCCTGTAGCTGATAGGGTCAAGAAAGGTCTAGTCAGTATGTACTAAGAGGGGATTACTAGCTCCTACAGGATGTCCCAAGAGGGTTATTTTGAAAGGATGCACTTGGTCCTCCCAGTGCTCTAGCCTCTTATTCAGCTAAATAACCTTTTCCCCTTTCATGCACTGCTCAGCTGTGACCTTGGCCATGCTGAGACCTTTCCCATAGCACTTATCTTTGAAGATCCAGAACAATGAACTAATTAAACTTCTCTTGATCTCAAAGTAGCCAGTAGAGAGATTCTCCTTTGCACTGTATAGAGGCATCATCTGCCAATAAAAAAAGCTGATGGCCTATTAGCTGGAGGCAGGAAATAGGAGGTGGGAGTTTCAGTAAAGAGAGATGAACTTGGGGATAGAGTCAGAGGGAGATTTCCCTGGACTCTGAGGGAGACATATGAAACTGAGTAGCTGTAACCAGCCCTGTAGCACATATAGAATAGAAAAAACCAGTAAAGTACAAGACAAAGCTTATGGCCTAGGCATTTATACATAAATAATAAAGTCTCAGAGTCATTATTTGGGAATTGGAGTACATGGGGGAAACCTGTGGTTAAGGTAGCCTGCTTTAGATATTTCATTATAGTAACGTAAATTAGACCTGTAGAGATTTCTTAACTTCACTGTCTCAGCAGCTGCTGGAACAAAACTGCTGCTACCACAGCAGAGAGAGCCCAGAGAGGAGAGAGACAGAGAGTCAGCTGCCTTGGCCATGGCTAGATCAAACCTGAGGTGGAGAGAGCCCAGAGCTACAGCAGCAAATGACCTCAGTGCCGCCTCTGAAGGTGGTGCTGAGCCTCACACACCCATAGCTCCTCTCTCACCAAGACAAAAGCCGGAGAGCCCACTGCATAGCCCCAGCCATTCAGTAAACTGCACCACCGCTTCTGAGAGCTATGAGTAGCAGGCCAGTAAAATTTCAAGTGGCTCACTGCCAATCCTCCTTCCTGCCTCAGGGCAGTCAGCCCCTCTCTCCCCCCCTGGGGCTATGGAGATTAGAAACAAAAAATGGCTGCTACTATCAGCGCCTCGGAGGGAGCTGTCCATGGTGACTAAACCTGTTTCAGCTGACTGCTATGAAAAAAAGACACCTTTCCTGCCTCAGAAAGCCTGCTGCTGCAACCATGAGGAACTGTCCGTGATGAAAACAACCCTTCCTGCTTCAGCCTGTTGCCTTCTCAATGGACTCTGTAAATTCTGGACACCTTATAAACTTTATTACCCCTCAGGACAGAAAAGCGGCCAGACCTCTGCCTGAGAAAGCTCCAGCAGCCCAACACCACCTCTGTAACTGCCATCTCCAGCCCCTCAGTAGGACTCATCCCAGATTATGCTGATTTGGCATGAGAAGTCTGGACAAAAACTCCACCAATCTCTGAGCTTCCCCAGCTCAGGCTTGAAATCTCACCAATCCATACTTGGGAAATCCAGAAAGCTCCGCCCCCTAAGAAACCCTATATAAGGCTGTGTCTATCCTGTTCCCTGCTGTCTTTTCCTGGGAGCAGAGGCAGCCACTCCTGGATTCACCCCTCCAAAAAATCTCTGTGACTCATTCCTTGGAAGAAGAAGAGAAGAAAGAAGAAACGAAAAAAGAGCAGAGGTCAGGCTCCTCAGCTCTTCAGGGTTTGGAAAGAACCTCCCTGGGAGCTGCATTGTCTCTGCTGAGGAGGCTTCCTCTCTGAACTGTGAGGTTCCTGGGCTCCCATGCCTCAGGATCCCCCTGGGGCACACCATCCCACCTCAGGTCTGGGATACCTTCCCAGCTCTCAGAGTTGTGGACACCCTTCCACCTGAATACCAGAAGGCAGGCCACAGCACCCTCACACAACAAAACCAACACCTAGCTGCCAGAAAGTCCCATAGCCTGACTTAGATCCTGTCTTATAGTTCCACAAATAGCTTCCTGTGTAAAAGGTTATCAATTTAAATAAGTTTATGTTTGTAGCATTTTTACTGTAGGGAGACTTGGCTTCACAAAAAAAAAAAAAAAAAAAAAAAAAAAAAAAAAAAATCACAGTGTCTACTCCCAGCAAGGAGGAGGGAGCTCTGTGGTGAGACTATAACTGGTAATAATCCTGTCTGCAACAGGGGTACGGAATCTAATGGAACCAGGTAAGGGCATATGAGGGGCATATGAGGAGGATGCAGAAGATTAACAGTAAGTGTGACAATGAGCAATGAGAAAGCATCAGCTAGACTGAGGTGAGGGATGAAAGAGAAGAAGACACAGAGGGAAAAGGCTGGGAAGCCTCACCCAAAATAAAAACAAAACAGAAGCAGTGATGAGCATCATAGATTCCTAAGTACAGGAAGGCACCACCACCAAAGAGACATATGAATACTGATCTCTGCATGCTTCTTTTTGATTGAAAGTGGCCACAGTTGTTGGCTTTCTGAGGTGTGGATATAGGTAACCTACATATTCCCCTAGGGTATGCCTATATTGGTTTCTTCCAAATTGAACCTTCTCCCTAGAAAAGAGGCATTCGAGACTCAGGAAACCTCAAATGCCTAGGGGAATTGAAACAGATTCACTAGGACTTCTCCCCAACGTTATAGAAGCAGTCAGCAACTACTGGTGAGGACGGTCTGACCAGTTGAGCTCCAGATAGGACACTCTGCAAGCTGTTGAGCTGCATGCAAGTCTTGCAGAGAGTGCAGGGGTTGCAGCCATCATGAGCTCGCCCATGTTACAGTGGGCCTCTTCCCTGATGCAGCAGTGGCTTTTGAATCATCTCTGCTTCTGTGAGCAAACCTTGTTCATAGCCCTGTAAGTAAACTCAATACCCATATGCTCACTAAGTTGGATCTGGGTACAATTAGAATTATTCTGTTTGTAGTGAGTTCCCTATCTCACACAAAATATGCCTTCAGTTTTCCAGGTTCAGAAATTGATACAGAATCATCCAGAATTCAGCAAAGTTTCTTCTGTGTTTAAGGAGGCTCTCCAGATTACTCTTGGGTCCTACTAGATTAGAAGACACTAGCGAGAGGCTAAGGCAGGATGGATATAGAGTCTGGAGAAGTTTATTGGCCTTCACTTAAAGAATAAGAGGCTATGTCTTGCAAAACATAAGATTTACATAGATAGTCTTATGCAAGCTCTTCCCTAACCTTTATCTCTGAGGTGACCGTATGTGTGTGGTAGTGTGGGTGAGTCTTGCTTTTGGCCATGGTACTCCACATGTGTATATTTAGCTCTCCAGTGAATCTTAACAAGGACCTTTGTGCAATCCAACCTTTCACATCAACATCATCGCACTTGCCGTGTGTTCAGTGACTGTGGAATGCACATGTGTGCTGCTAATAGATAAGCTGATCGTTTTATGGCTTGGTGAATTGAGACGTTACTATGGATAGATAATGTGGAAGAAGCTTGCCGTGGTAGGTAATGACTCCATTGGGAAGCCAGCTGAAGAAAATAGCCTGTCAAAAGTAGAGGAAGAAGAAGTGGGGATGATTTTATGAGTGACCTCTTGCCTTGCAGGCATGCATACCAAGTTCAATCCCCAGAGTCCATATGGAGACGCCAGGCAGGGTGGCCCATGCTCCTCATCCCATCACTTTGGAGGCAGAGCAAGTGACTCTTGGGAACTCACTACTTAGCCAATCTAATCTAACTGGTATGCTCCAAACCACTGGAGATCATAGCTCAAAGCAAGTAGATGATGCCTATATCTAGTGCCATGCCACTGTGAAAACAAGCAGCCTCATCTAATATCTGAGATTTTCCTCTGTCTTCCACATGCATGATGAAAACACACACACACACACACACACACACACACACACACACACACACACACGGAGAAAATGGGAGCTGGGAAAAAGATGACCTCACTGGATAACCAGGAAGAGCATCGATCAGTGAAATAGATCTTAATCTATGAAACGTAAAACAGTCTTTGACTCTTTCAAGTTACACTAGGCTGAATTCGTGCTACGTCCATGGATTTCCATTTATCTCTTTTCAAAAACAGGCCATTACACCATAAAGTTCAAGTCATGGAGCTTGTTAAGTAGAGTTTATCTGGGATTCGGGAGCGGGGCGGTGGGAAACCCATCCATCATATAAAGCTATTTTAAGAATCTTAAGCCCTCACCGTAAATATGTGCTTCATCAGCATGGCCACACACTTTTGTTTCTCTAAATAAAGGAAAATACTTTTAGCTCCTAAGACTCTTTTTTAATTGAAGCCCAATATGCGCTTATTGCTGACACATGTTAAAATTCTGCTTATCCGGTATATAAATCTCCGCAGCCAATAGACTCACATTGTATGTTTCCTAATTAGCAGAGACACTATATAAAAAATGCAGGAGACATCTGCTAGGTGGAGTTTCCTATTGGTTTTAATTGATTCCACTTGTCCTGGATAGTCCAAAGGCACCACTGAGTTGGCTTGTCATGAAGATTCCTTTAATTATCAATTTTTTTTCCAAGTGAATTAAACAATACGAATTGGGAGGTGGTCTTAGTAAGTGCTAAATCCAAGTCATTGTGTTCGCTAGCAGAGTTGATCAGCGGTGACCATACATATTGTCTGGAATGCCCTAGAGTTAGAAATGAAACCATACAGTGTCCTGACATGAGTGCTGAAGTGTGAAGCCAGCTCATGACTCCCAGGAACTAATCTATCTGTAAATATCTGCCCTGTGTTCAGAGGGCGTGTTTTCTTATTATGTCTTTGTTTTCATGAAATAACTTCCATATAACAAAAGAGTCTGATACGTAGCCTACTTAAATATGTATCCATTTACACAGAGAGCCAATCATCCACCCAGGACTTCCCTCTAAATACGGCAGTGGGTGTTTTCTAGTCACTAATCCCAAAATATGCCTTTGCCTTAGAAACCTTTATCAAACATCATTAAGCAATCTGCAGCAGATGAGAGCTGGACTTGTGGTCCCCTGCCGAATACTTCAGTGTTTATGATTCACCCATCCTTTTTGGTTTTGCAACTACCAGACAATTAGCTACTGACCTAAATTCTGTGTCTGTGGTTCCATCCAGTGCTCTCGCTCTTTTCTCTCAGCACCTTGTCAAGCACACACTACACTGGGAGCAAGCTGTACACTGCTGAACTTAAATATTTATTTACATCTTACTGCTGTTCAGTAAAAACTACAACATTTGAAATCAAGACCATATGCATTTCTGTACTCTTATTGTCGAGCAGGTTGTCTGACATGCCCTGAGAACCCAGTAAGTTATTGAAAAATGAGTGAAATTTTGAGCAAGCTCTGATGAACTTGGTTACAAAGTGGAGACAATGATTGCACTGAGCCATGCAGGTTTTGTTAAAACACATACCTCATAAAAATATGTGATTCTCTCTTGCTGGGCAGCTCTCAGGATACAGAACTAGATGGATCTCTGTGAGTTCATGAGTTCAAGGCCAGTCTGGTCTATACAGCAAGTTCTAGGACAGCCGGGCAAACACAGAGAAACCCTGTCTCGAAGAAACAAAACCAACTAAGCAAAATGAAACAAAACAAACCCCCAGCCAAAACAAAAACATATCTACCTAAAGTGAGTTAGAGAATTACTTATATATTTTGTAATAAATTAATTTAATTTCCTCTTTGATTCTTTCTCTTATGAATCTCCTTGGTTTAACTAGAAACATCCATGGACTCAAAAAAAGAAGCACAAGTTTTATAACATGAATGAGGAAGGAAAAGGCACATAGCTGTGGCCTCGGAAAATATTGACTATTTGTCACAGGAATTGGTGAAGGTGCATTTGTACATAGGTCAAGAATAACCATGTAAGTTCTCTTCTTTTGTGTTAACAGTGTCAGCTGGGCAGGAACTGAAAATCAGGCTGTAGACATGAATGGTGTCTGATTTACAAATATCATTTCAATTAAGGGTCATCAGAGCCTCTGACCTGGGATTCCATGCCTACATCTCACATAAGAGAGTGCCTCAGGAGCTGAATGACAGGCAGCTATCTGAAAGATGCTCCTTCACAGCCATTGTCATGGGGGATCTAGCCAACTGACAGCAGTTCTAATAAGGGAGCAACTCGCAAGTGTCGAGCCTGAGCCACAAGAGCCATTGATGAATTGACTTCCCAGTTTGTGTTCTCTACAATTTTTAAATCATACCAAAATGGAGTTGGGCAAGACTTCATTTTATTTGATCTAACTCCCTGACCTTAGTCATGTCAATGATCAACAATTCAGTGGAAATCTTTGTTTTTTTTTTTTTTCCTTTCTTCAAATTTCACCTCTTCCCTCATCAAGAAAATACTCAATTTCTTACTTTAGTCATCCAATTGCAGCAATCAAAATAATAGCTACCATCTTTGCTTAGCAATTTGCCATCAAAAGCCACTTTTCAAAAGGCCAAGTCTTAAGGTAATTATTATACTTATTTTATAGATGAGTAAACTGGATCACAGAGACATGAAGTGCATTATCCAAGGTCAAAGTTAGCAAAGGCTGCCTCTTCTTTCTGACTCCAACATTTCCCATTAAAATCTATGCTCTTATTCAAATTACAGCACTTTGTTCAACATCCCCTCTTCCTTGGAAGCCTGGCTGAATATATGGCAAATCTTCCATCTTTAGTAAGGCATCCCAAGATCTCTTCAAGTAGGGGCAACTGACCCATGCACAACTTGTATTTAGTCCCATGAAATGGTTAATTGTTTCAACCTAGTGAGGCCATGGTACTCAGATGCTAAGTCAAGTGTTAGCCAGCATGTTTCTGTGAAAGCATGATTAATATTTAAATCAGATTTCAAGTAAAGCAGGCTGTCTTCCATAATATAAATCAATCTCTCTCCCTCCCCGCCCGCCACACACACTGAACTGATTCTAGTTCTCTATAGAGGATGCTAACCATAAATCAGTTTCCTAGATTCTGGTTCAGAGTGTCTGGTATGTAGCATGACATCAAGGAACCAACTAAGAAAAATAATGTCTGATACATACAATACACAGAACAAACACAAGGAATTGCACTTCTTTCAGTTAAGTGGGAGTCATTTCACCATAAACTGCATAAGGATGTAGTTTTGATGTATACTGTAGGTTTCCAAGCCCATAAAACATTTTCTTTTCATATGTGGGAAAACAGGTGACTACTGAATTGATTATGCATTGGGCCTTGAGAAAGAATGAAAAGATTGCTGAGCTCTCTAGTGACTGAGGACTTCAGAGGACTTCTATGAAACACTACAGGCAGCCAGAAAGTCATCTTGTCTGGGCACCTTATGCTATACTTAACATAATAGAAAGTCTAAAGTACTTTAAATAGAAAAATTCATCTGGGATCCTCCAGGAGAGTGTGATTTTTTTCCACTATTCTTGGAAAGACTTAACAAGGCACAGGGACAAATTTTGTTGTCACAACATGAGGAAAGTACTAAGTACCAGAATCTAGTAAGCAGAGGTCAAACCTAACTCTATACAGCCTATAAGACACAAGATAGATTTTAATGGTAAACACAGATATGAACCAATATGTCAGTCTTCTCAACTTCAGAAACCTTACTATTCAAGTTCTGCATTTTCTGAGGTTGTCTTGAGGGATCTGAATAATGAATGCCATCATCTCCAAGGTTGGAGATCATCTGCCTCCTGGAGATGGATTTCATTTTCTCACTTATAAAAATAAATGGAAAACACCCAAGTGAAAACAAGCCGACTGTTTGCTTGGACTGTGCTCTAGTGATAGTGTCAATTGCTTTCTTTTGCTTTTGGCTGAGCTGTAATTTGAGTGGAGAAGAAAGGCTTTTATTTATTTATTTTTTAGTTTTGATTTAAAAATTATATGTGTTATGTGTGCCTATCTTAAGTGGATTTATACACATGTCTGCAATGTCAGCAGAGGCCAGAAGAGGGCGTCTGATCCCATGAAACTGTAGTTACATGAGGGTTATGAGTCACTGATGGGGATGCTGGGAACCAAATCCTGGTTCTTTGCAGGAGAAGTAGGTGTGCTTAACCACCAAGTTATCTCTCCAGGCTAGAAAAGCTTTTAAATGTGAAAAAGAAAAGCTTCAGGTGCATCTTGATAGCACGGAGAAGCAAATGTCAGAGCCTCCTGTATGACTGGCTACAGGCACATTCTAGCCTTCTGGTTTTGTTTTGGCCCTGAGTGGTAGAATCCTAGAGTCTAGGAGATGCTCTGTTTCCTAATATGTTTCCTGCCAGCTTGGAATGATGACTACCCTATTCATTTGACATCGCTGTCTGGCTTCCAGAGCTAGCAAATTATTCGTTATTAATAATCATATTATTAGCTATATTAGTCAAGTGAGTAATTATTTACTGTATTAATTGTCGCAGACAACACACTTACCTCTAAGCTGCAGGTTGTGGGTCAGAAATCCGTCTTTGTGTACTTTGAATTGCTCATCACTACCTTGCACATCCAGTCTTTGGGCCTCTTCTCCCACAGCTACGCAAACTAGAACACCTCAACGTTTCTTTGAATCTGGCTCCAAAACCATCCAGCAGTCAACCTCTACAGCAAGTCTAGTAAGCAAGAGGTGAAAATGACCACACACACATACAATTTCCTAAGGAGAATGACTATATACTTTATAACTATTAATATGAAAGTTTAAAGAGAGGCTGGAGAGGAGGACCATAGTTAAGACCATGTACTGCTCTTGCAGAGGACAGAGGTTTGGTTCAGACAGCCATATGGCAGCTCACGAACACTTGTACCTCCAGTTCCAGGGCACCTGATACCCTCTTCTGGTCTCTGTGGACACCAAAAATGTACATAGTACATGTACATGCATGCAGTTAAGGTAAGCCCCCCAGTAGACATAAAATTAAAACAATAAATCTCCTAACATTGATTTTTTAAAAAAATGTTTAAAGAAGAGAGTAATAACATTTCAATAATTTTCTGCATGTTCATTAATCTACTAATTTTCAGTCAACTTTTTTTTAATACCCTGTGCATTTCTGCTGAATTCTCCAACTATGTTGCCCAAATGTTTCTTTCCTCCTGACTTCATGGTACCTCCTTCCCATAAGAGTGGTTCAGGAGAGATCAGAACATGTGGGCTAAAATCAAAATAACACCTCTCCGCTTCTGTGTTGACCCAGAAGCAGCTTCTGGCAATCCCATGAACATCACCAAGAAGGAATGGTCCTGGATTCTCCCAGCCCATGGATAAGCAGTGCTTTTGTGCTAGGTCCTTTGAAACGTGTCTTTTATTTCATAGTCTCAAATGCAGACCTTTTGAACCGGGCACCTTTTAACCCAGAGGCATCATGATTCTGAACATCAAGAATCAACCTTTATTCTTTCCTCCCCTTTCTGTCCAATATCCCTTAACCAGTTTTTTGCACCTTGCACCTTTTAGCTCCCAGGACTTTCATTAAGTTCCTTTGGGTAGATAGATGGGGAGACAATGCTTGTATTTATGGGTCTCTATTATCTCTACAGACCGTGTTTTGTGTTAGATGTCAAGGTTTTGAACAAAGGAGTTTAATTTCCCTCAATGAGATTCATTGATGTCTGATATGTGTGTGTGTGTGTGTGTGTGTGTGTGTGTGTGTTCATGATTAAAGTTAGTACTGTCAATCATGTATATAGCCCAACTTTCCGATTTTACGGAAGATTTTAGCTCTTTATTTCTTCCACTGTAATGGAAATCATTGTGTTTCAAGTTTTTCCAAGCACCTCATAAGCAAATTACTTTCATTGATTTCTAAAGTGGAACTGGTCCACAGACAACATGCTTGCTCAGCAAAGCAATTAATAACATTCACTTGGCTACTTTAGAAAACAAAAGGTTGTCTCTTTTGTGTTGGGTCATGATCCTAGTTAATGAGCCCAAAGTATTTCTAGGAGATAAGGAATTGTGTTGTCACATGAATGTAGGGCTGGGCCTGAGGGGGGCCTTGGAAGAAGATTTGCTGCTTTGCTTTTCCTTTCCTTTAAATGTTGTGAGAGGAAACATTCTATGTCAGAAAAGAAGCAATATACTTCTCTCTGTGACTCTGTCTCTGTCTCTCTCTGTCTCTGTCTGTCTGTCTCTCTCTCTCTCTCTCTCTCTCTCTCTCTCTGTGTGTGTGTGTGTGTGTGTGTCTGTTTCTCTCTTTGTCTCTCTCACTCTCTGTCTCTCTGTCTCTCTGTCTCTCCCTCTCTCTCTCTGTCTCTCTCTCTCTCTCTACACACACACACACACACACACACACACACATACATACACACTTACACACACACACACACCTATTTTTCTTCATTATACAAGTCATGTGATTGGTAAGTCTTCCTAATTTTGTTTACATCAAGTAGACTCAGAATTCAATTTCAATAAGGCTGAAGCAAGGCATGAGCATCATCTAATATGGGAAATTTTCCAGTAATTTTTCCATCTACTTAATGCCATCCCTATCCACTCTGTCTTAGAAATGAGGCTAGTACATAGAAGAAGAAATACAAAGAACCTCATTTTTCTTCTGCCTAATTGACTGAAGGGGAGCAATAAACCTTTGCTAATTTTTTCCATCACAGCAAGCACATGTCGCGAAGAATCACTTCAGGAAAACAGTAGGTGACATTCAGTGCCAAAAGTAATTTAAAGAAGAATGTTCTATGTTCTGAGTATGTCAGGTTCTCAAGGTTCAATCAAAGGGCTTTGCTTATGGGATCAGAGAACGTTTCATAGGCAAAGGCAATGGGTTCTAGAGGGATCCACGTCTTGTTGACTCTAATTATTTTAATATAATATTGACGCTTCTTACATGGACTGTGCTGCTTAAAATGGCAATCTAAGTCAAGGCAATTTGCATTGCAAAAAGAGAGTATTTAAGGAAAGGTATCTCTGTGTGTGTGTGTGTGTGTGAGAGAGAGAGAGAGAGAGAGAGAGAGAGAGAGAGTAAGAGAGAGAGAGAGAGAGAGAGAGAGAGAGAGAGAGAGAGAGAGAGAGAGAGAGAGATTTCAGAGTGCTTTGGTGTGCTCTATTACTAAAACCAGAATTCAGAATTGTGGACTGGAGAGATGGCTCAGTGGTCAAAAGCACTGGTTGTTCTAGCAGAAAACTGGAATTGAGTTCCCAGGACCCACATCAGGCAGCTCACAACTGCCTGAAACACCTGCCTGGGAGCATCTGATGATACCCTTTTCTGACCTCCAAGGGTGCCCAAACACATGTTCCCAAATGCATGCCCCAAACATGCACAGGTGCATGCATGCACGCATGCACATGCACACACACACACACACACACACACACACACACACAGCACATGAATAATAAGTAATAGTAAAGACTTTGTAAAAAAAATTGTGTCTTAAAGCATCAAACATTTGCATTGATAAGAAAACTGTCAATCATGGCCATGGGACAAACCTATCTTACAGACTAGGAGAGTGGAATTCTTTTTACCTTTGCAGGGGTTATATAGCTTAATTTCATTTATTCATTTTCTGTCATTTACTGAATAAAAATTCTGCTTACTTCTGATTGCACCACAGTTTTGCTAGTCAGAATTGGACACTGGCCTTAGTGGAATGTTGCCTGGTTTTGCTTTGATTTTGTTTTTGTACAGGCTCCATTACACATTTGCGAGGGCATTCCTGGAGATGTTTGGAGGGCACGCCCAAAATCTTGTCTAAGTGTTGTCGTAGTGTTGTCATATAGTAAGGGCTCTGGCCTGTTCACATGCATCTGAAAGAGAAAGTACAGAACTGTATGAGGCTCCTTGTGAACAGTATATGGAGGTTCTCTCTGTTCGCCTTTTCTCTGTGTGAAGGGCTGAGGTGAGTAACAAGAGAGATAGGAAAGTGTATGCCACCTTCATTATCATGGAGAAACCACTGGCTTTACCCTCTTTTCATTTCTGTGGATGTGATAAAAACACCCTGACCAAACCCAACAGTGGGAAGTAAGGTTCGTCTGGTTTACAGTTCCAAGTTACAGTTGTTATTGCAGAGAAATCAGGACAGAAACTTAAGTTAGCTAGTCACGTGACATACACAACCAGAACAAAGAGATAATGAATACATCCTAGCTTGCTCGGTTGCTTCTCTCTGGTTTTCTCTTGTATTCGATGTAAAACAGGTTTCCAGGATGCCCTCTGCATGGGGAACAGCACTTCCCACAATAAGCTGCACCCTCATACCTTCATTCATCAGCCCCGCCCCCCCACAGCCCCTCACAGATGTTCCCATGGGCCAACCTAATCTAGGTAATTGCTCAGTGGAGACTCTTTCCCAGATGGTTCTGTGTTGTGTCAAATTGACAGTTAAAATAATCACCATGTCTTCATGCGAAAAGGAGCCTGATGTAGATCTTAACGAGAGCCTTCCCACTCCCACTGCCTCCCTCCATGCCCCTCGGCCTTCCAACACCAGTTGCATTTGCTCTTCCTACACACTGTGTGGTCTTTTCACGCTTGAGCACTATCTGTGCCTGTTTTCACATCTCCTTCTGCAACACAAAGTGTTCCTTCTGCCTCTACATAGCTGCCAACTGTGGCGCTATGTCACTAGGCCACCCAGGCATCAAGCGATGGTAGAATTTCCCACAGAGGGAGCTTCCGGCCTAACATCCTATCACAGAGAACAGTCTCCCGATTTGTTTCCAGGCATTCACACCCAACTCTCTGTGTGTTTGCTTACAGTGAGCATCAACCAAGATGGGTTCCAGGATCTTGTGCTGAAACCGTTACCTTTCAGTGAAGCTGCAGCAGTGGCATTATTTGAGTAAAGTAATCCACAACCAGGGGATGCAAATGATTGGTAAGTGTCTTTGTTATTTTTCCCATTACTGTGATAAAATATCACACAAGGGACTTAGGAAACAAAGGGTTTGTTTTGCCTCACAGGTTCGATGGCTAGAAACAGCCAATCACATGGTTTTATTCAAGACATCCTTTAATGCTTATGCTCAGTTCACTTTCTCCAAGCCTCAGATGTTTGCTACAGCATTGAAATTTACTAAAATCCACACATGAGAGCTACACGATGGCAGCATCAATAGTAATATCTCATAAGTTTATAATTTCAGGTGAGGCATTTGACTCACCGGGTCGATATGCTAGAGGAAAAAAAAAATGTTTCTTGAGGAGATGGGAGTTGGTCTCTGGTTACACAGGAGAAGAGTGGAGGTCCAGAGAGCATCATGGAGCTGAGGTGTCTATGGCCTCATTCTTTTGGCTGCAGTGTTTGCTCTGCTGTATCCAGCCATTGTGCTACAGCAGCCTCAAGGTCCATATCTGATTAAAACTCCCTGAAATTCCACATTTCAATGTAGATCTTATGACCATACAGGAGTTTTTAAGTGCTTCGCAGTTAATATATATATATATATATATATATATATATATATATATATATATATATATATTACATATATGTATCTATATCTATATATATATATATATTACATATATGTATCTATATATATATTACATATATGTATCTATATATATATATATATTACATATATGTATCTATCTATCTATCTATCTATCTATCTATATATATATATATATTACATATATGTATCAGGCTGCCTAACACCTGAAATAATTCATAGTCTGCACTTGCTTTGTGCTGGCTCATCTGGTAACAGGAAGGAAGGCTGCCTCTCTGTGCCCCTGCAGCATGAATAGCAGTCTGGAATTTGCCATAACTGTGTCTGCCCTTCTACTCCCCAGTGAAGACATCTGTGTTAGTCAGGGGTCTCTAAAGGAACAGAATGGACAGGACGTGTGTGTACACACGTGCGCATAAAGAATTTCTTAAATCAGCCTACACTGAAATAGTAACAGCAATGGTCTTACACCTGAGATGCTGAGAACCTCAAAGTTTCTCAATCCTTGAGGCTAGATGCATCCCACAGTGGCTCCCTCACTCTGGAGAGGCTGAAAGGCTAATAGTTGCTCAGTCCATGCTGGTTGCATCAACAGTTCCAATCTGGCACCCAAAACCTAGAGGATTCCCAGACTGCCACTGGTCCTTAGTCAACACAACAATCGACGTCTGGAAGCACTGGCTCTGACGTCAGAAGGAATCATCAACAGAGTAAATCAACGTCTTGGCAAAGTAGAAGGCCAAGCAAGCAAAAGACAACCACACTCCTTCTGCTGTGCCATTTCCTTATCTGGGTTGCTACCAGAAGGTGCCACATACATTTGGATTGAGTCTTGCCAATCAACTGAGGCAATTAGGAAAGTTCTGCAGCCGAGGTTTCCTTCTCAGATGAGTGTAGTTTGTGTTAAGTTGACATTAAAACCAAGCATCACACCAGGCTGTTCACTCTTCAGCTACTTCTGGCAGCATCAGTGATGCCTTGGGCATATAGGCTCCAGGGACAGTGGGCCAAGAAGTTATTAACGCTTGTAAAATCATTAACATAACAACAGTGACTGTAACTCAAGCAATAGTAAAGCAGAGATCAAGGAAAAACATTTGTACGGAGACTTCAAGATTTTTTTTTGCAAGAGTGGCATTTGATTTGTGGTACCCAAGGCCAGTAGTGGGTTTTATTTGAATGGAAAAAAAAATGATTAAAAAATCCGAGGGTTTGAAATTAAAACATTAAAAGGAAAAGTTGAAGCACTAGTCATAAAGTTAACTGGGGTGTCCCCTTTCCTCCTGTCCTTTCTCTTTCCTCTGCTTTCTTTCTTGGCATTGGGTAAGCTTGCTCACTGAAGTAGAG